>NW_010297635.1:971-17974 GCF_000700745.2 Antrostomus carolinensis | reverse complement strand
TAGGGAAGTTGTCCTCTCTGCTCTTGAGTTTCAGCAACTGCTGTGGCAACAGTTACTTTTCCTCACAGCTCTATCATTGCCTAGAGAGGTACCTGTTAAACTGCTGAGAATATTTCTGGTGCTCAAATAGGTCCTTGCAATTTAGCAAAAAACCCTCTCCTGGGCTGCATATGAAGCAGGTCATTAGTCTATGTGCCTGAATGTGAAATGTGCCATGAATCTGTCACTTCAGCTGATCCCAGTTGACAGTAAGTGTTGGACAGGCTTAAAGTGAAAGCAAGTTTTAGCCTCATAAGGCAAAGGGTTAAAACCTTGGTTACAAAATGGGAAATTGTTGCAGAAAGGAAAAATAAAGAAATGCAGAAGAGGCAACAGTTAATACTCATCAGGCACCGGACAGCTGAAACTTGTTTAAGAATAAATCTCCTCAAGAACAAAATAGTCTTGAAAAGCTGCTGCTTAGACCCCTGTTAACCTTTTCTCTCAATAAGTGAATTGAATTGCAGTTATAAAGCTGGCAGAACTCATACCAGAGGTCCCCTCCAATCCCTAACATTCTGTGATTCTGTGTGATTTTTGGCTTTGCTCAACACTTCATCTTAGAGTTTCCTGGCATTTACAAGGCACTACCTATGATGCATTGACACATGTGATTAGGTTCAAGGGTCATTTGCACTGCAGCAACAAAGCAAATTTTTCCTCAGTGGAATGAATCTCTAAAGTTTTCTATTGCTTCTTAAATCTTGCCCAAAATCCAGTTACTCGAACTTTGCCCAGCTGTTTCTCACTGTATGTCCCGCAGTAAGTGGGACACTTGGAGGCAGAACCTGGGAATGCATGCTCCAGAGGTTAAGGGCAGGCCTGTATCACCATGCTGTGATGGGATAGGGGTGTGGGCTCGTTGATTTTCCATACCCCAAAATATCTCGGGAAGGAGCTTTGATGGTTTTTCTTTTTTGAAGTTTAGGGAGCTGATTTAAAAGGAAAAATCTGGATTTCTCCCTCTTTCAGCCAGGCAGATACTTGGTGTCAGCAGGGGCTGCTCTGCGGGATCACTGTGACCTGCCAGAGGAGAGGAAATTCTAAGCAATACAAATAATCCTGTTTTCAGTGCAGTTTCCTCATTCATGACTCTTTTTTTTTTTTAATGGATATTGAAAATTATCACAAGACTATTTCTGGCATGTTCTATGTCTATAGTCATTAGTCAGGATAGGGGAGATGCAAGGAGAAATGTAAAGGGCATTCAGCACTCCAGACTTCACATGGGTAAACAGAGGGGGTTTTAGAAATATATTTGTAATATAAGTAATTCCTTTTTAAAAATAGGCTAGAATATTTGATTCTACTGTAGCAAAGGTCTGGTTTACATACTGTTGGTGGTATATCTGTGTAAAATAGCTAAAACTGATGTGTTCTTGCAGGCTTCCAAGGTGCCTTATGGGGCAGCTCTGTACCTTGACTTTGTATGCCCAGTAGAGTGGGGTCTTTGCATTCTTCACTCGTTTCAGTAGGAGGTCTTGTGCTTTTTCCATATCAGGAAGGCCTGTCTGTTAGGTTCCCTCCAGTCTCTAGTGAAACAGCTCAGGGGAAAAGATAGCAGGATATTCTGGGCCCCTCTCATGTGGAATCTCTGTTGTAACAAACTTGCATGTCACTGTTCAAAAATATGACCAGTTTGATGACTGCCAACTAGATTGTACTACTGAGGTAACAAGCAGTATTTGGCAATCACAAAAGACTTATCAGAGGTGAAACTGAGCAGTGTTCTCTGCTTGTGTAACAGTTTTTCATCTCAGTTTTGGTAGTTAATTTAGTGGGTGTTTGTAGGTGGAAGTCTGCCTTGTGCCATATCTATTGTGCAACAGATGTCTTCCTCTGAGATATCCTCCATGATGCTTTCTTTTTTCCAGATTGTCCTCAGCCACCACAGCCTGAGAATGGAGGCTATAAATGCCATCCTAGCCCCTGCAACAACCCTCTGACTTCGGGCAGTGTCATAGAGTATCTGTGCGTCGAAGGCTACATGCTGAAAGGAGATTATAAATATCTGACCTGCAAGAATGGAGAGTGGAACCCAGCCATGGAAGTCAGCTGCAGGCTCAGCCCAGGTGAGTGCTCCTTGACTCCCCTGGGACAGTCAGAATTGCCCTTGGATTGGCTTTTCAGATTATCCTTAAACACTAAGTCAGTGTGATGCTAAGGAATTCCATACAGCTGCTTCTCGTTGTTCCAGCAGTTTCATAAATGCAGCTCACGGTCACAGCTCTTTATTAAAAACATCTCTTCCATAACAGCCCACCAGATGCAAGCTCACAGTCTCTCATGCAAGGAGACAACCCATAGAAAGCAGTATAAAGGAGGCAACTTGTTACTTAGGAGAAGCCTCTTATTTTGACAGCTCTCCTCCCAGAAATGGGGGAGGCCCTAACTAAAGCATTTTCCATGCTGTCTGTTTCTGCTCCGTATGGGTTTGACAGTACACCTCCCTCAGTGTTTTACCCGTCTGTCCAGAAGTGCACATGTGTGTCTGTGTAGAGCTGATCTTTGCAAACAGGTTAACTAACTGTTGGCTTCCTGTGGCAAAGAGCTCAATGGTGCTGCTTTTCACTGTACTGGCAGGAAAGGACATTGCTGACAAATGATTTCCACTTCTCTCCACTTTTGTTATGTGGGTCTCTCCCAGCTGAACAGGAATTCCTCCATCAAAGCAGGAAAGTAAAGAAGTTCACAGGAAAATGTTCGTCCTACAGCTCTTAGTTTGTCTATGACTCTTCTAGTTTTAAAAGCATACATACTGGATAAAGGGAGAACTCCCTTCCCTCTTCAAGTTTGACTTGTTGGTAGAGTCTTACTGCTCAGTCATCCTGAGTCAGCAAGATGTACACTCTGTGATACAAGTCTCGTAATCCATAAAGCAAATGTGTTAGCTTAATTGGAATGAAACAGAGAAGCACCTTCTTCAAGCTCTTTATGGAACTCACTGCATGCCTGTGATCTCTGGAACATCCTGGCCTGTTCCATAGTGTCTCAGTGTCTCTGTCACAGCCACTCCAACAGCCTATGATGTATAAGGAAGCGAACTGTTAGTTTACCTGGCAGCAACAAGGTCCTGAAGAGGCTTTTCAAATTCAGCATAAGCTTCCTTTCCACAATGGTCCCCTTTTCTGTTGCTGCGCCCAGGCTGGAGAATAAAGCTGTGCTATTTTAGATAGTGTTCCCTGGGTGGCGTTCCTGCATGGTAGCACTTGGTCTATGTCAGGGCTGAAGGGATTGTGTTGTGATGAGCAGCAATCCCTCAGATTTTTTCAGTGTCCTTGAAGGATCAGTAGCCTTATCAAAAATATGGAGCCTCAAAAATCTGACCCACGGTTTGAAATAACTGGTCAGGGTCAGAGACAGTTGAGGTTTAACTAGCAGATCTCTTTCACAAAAGGAAGAGGAGGTGGGAGACTGTGGAGAGAAAGACCTTAAAATTATTGGTAATGGATAAGGTCCCACCTGCTCCATATTGAGTAAATGAAATCTGTAGTAGTTATCAGATGTTTTGTGTAGCTCTGAGTCTGTCAGCCCCCTAACATTTTGACAGTTTATTGTATGAGTTAGTGAGCATCTTGTTGGAATATGAGATGGCAAATGTGCTGGAGTGAGCAGTTTTGCAGCATCATGTACTGATGCTGAAAATGGAGCACCTCTACCTGCTTACCCTCTTCCCTGTCAGCATGCTCGATGCCCTGAGTAATGCTGAAAATGGAAATCCTTACTCAACCCAATTTGCCATAGGGAAAAACGTACCAGGCATTGGTTTTCCCTGGGGAGAGGTCAAGCTACTTCTGAAAAATTTAAAGAAAACAAGTTCAAAGCAACTAAACCCAAGGGTTTGACTCCAAGAGAAGATGTGGAAAATGCAAACTAGTTTTCCAGCTTACATGCCTGTTTTGGGTGTAGATTTCGGGCTGTAGGCTTAAAAACAGTGGTCTTCCATTTTTTTTCTTCTATTTGCATGCTCTTTTTCCCATCAGCCCTACCTGCAAGTGTGGCCTGCATCCCCCTGCAGTTTGAGACCTGTGCTGCTGAAGAATGTGTTAAATGTAGCAAAAAGGAATTGAGGAATTGCATACATTGGAACGTCCTGAATATGAAATGCACGATAGTATTTGCCAATGGGGAAGTGAGGTTTTCCAGATCTCTACCAAAGACACAAATTAGGGACAGAGGCAACGTATATACAGACAGTTATTTGCTCTAGGGAGGCAAGAGGACTAGTGTAGCCTTCTAGGCATGATATGCAGAGCTCAGCAATACCAGCTCTAGGCCATTCTCTCTCCACTCCCAATTTATTCCTGTCTTGCAAGGGACCTTTAAAAGCCAAATTGGTTCCTGTACAGTCACGCAGTACAGCTGAGGAAGGGTAGGAAGGAGTAACATGAACAGGACATGTTATCTAACACTGAAAACTCTGCATTCTGAAGCAACATCTGCCTTCCCTCTCTGTTCCCTGCCATATGTTTGTGTGAGAGAGAAATGGAATAGTTGCTGTCTTAAATATACCCAGGTAACTTCCACCCCTTCCTTTGTGAGACTGTTCCATTAGCCAAGAAAACCTATTACTTGGAACTTCTCCTATTGTTTGGCCTCAAATAATCCTGCTTACTGTGCTAGACAATTATTGGCCTTGCTGGTGACATCAGGACATTTTTTAGCTTTTGCTCTAGACAGATCTATATATATAACGTGACCCTATCAGTTCCTATGGACTGCTTGCACTGCTTTTGTGTTTGCCTTGTGTTTTCCCAAAGGACCCTTGTATGTGCATGTTTTGTTTTAGGTTCCCTTTACAGCTGACAGAGGGCTGTCAGCTTGAGCTCTGAACTGTCCTCTATAAGAGATAGCTGATGTGGCTTGACTGTGTTGGAAATGTGGGCTCCTCACATGTGCACCCAAGTATAACTCCTGAGAGCAGACAACATGGATGTTTTTCCTTCCCCATAGCAGTGATTTAAGGGAGTGGATTATTTTACCTTGTGTTCCTCTTGATTTTGTAGAAAAGGACTCTCCTCCAACAATTGGAGTACCCACACTGTCCATAGTAGCCTCCACAGCAAGCTCTGTCGCCCTGATTCTGCTCTTAGTTGTGCTGTTTGTTTTGCTGCAGCCAAAGCTGAAGTCATTCCATCATAGCAGGTAAGCGTAGCTGGGCTTTGGAGGGGCTCAGAGGCATCCTGGTTTTTTGCAGCAGAAACCCTTTAAGGTACTTGGTTTAGGCCTTCCTTTTGGAGCAACTTATCACCTTGGTTCTCTGCTCCTGGCATCTCTGCCTCATAGTCCAGCATTAGTCTGAAACAGTGGTCTGTAATACCCAGCTACAGTCCCCGTTCTAACGTACCATCTGTTGAATGGTTTCCTTGCCCTTTTTCCTTGGCCTTGAATGTTAAAAGTTATGATCCTTGCTAGTCTGGCTATAAATCAATCTCCTGCCTCTTCCAGCCTTGGATAGCTGCCACAGTATGCGTGTGGGTGTATATCTGTATCTCCCCCAGTCTGTTTGTGAGATCCTATGGATGCAAATTCAAGCAGTACTGCTGATTAGATGTACATGCAAATCTGCCATCATTTCCTGCTGTGCGAGGAAGCTTCCTGGCCTGGGTTTGTGGATGAGAGGAGAGACCCAACCATAACACTGTTGCTAACTGAGGTCAACAGTCTCTGTGGACTCTCTTCCAGACCAGCTACTAGTACTCCCTAAATAAGAGCAGAGACATAACTGTCCAGCAGTGGGGAGGTTGAGAGGTGGGGCCCTGGAGTTTCCCCTTTTCTGAAGAAGTCCAAACCACTGGAAAAGAAAAATTCAGTCTTGGGACTCTGACTCAGCAGCCTAGGTGATTCGCACTGTGCCAATTTAAGGGCTGTCTGACCCACCCTGACAGAGGTTATCTTGACAACAACAGAGGTGGCAGAACAAGCAGTGCTGGGTGTTGCAGAATATAGAAGTGTAAGAAGCTGAAATAAGTGGTGGTCAGAGCTCTTTCTTGTCTGCCATCTGCAATAGCAGAGGACTCTGAGTTGTGGTTTTTATCAGATTTAGCTATGGATGCAGGTGAGGTGGGAAGCATTGTAACCTTTTCAGTTCTTGCTGCTAAATCTATCAGGCATTGTGAATTACAGCCCCTGCTCTTGTTTATGGCAGTTCACAGTAGGGCTGCAAGGCTATGCTTGCTTGACCTTGTTAAACCACCATTCATGTTTCTGTCTGTTCTCCCCTAAATAATGGTGAGCATTAGAGTTCTGCTGTGGGAGATTACTGGAGTTCTCGGTAACATATATATAAAATTATAAATGTTCAACTTGTTTGGTTTTGGTTTTGTTTTTTCCCCTCCCCCTTCTTTGTTTCTTTTTTGAGGCGAGACCAAGGTGTGTCTGGAGATCAGGTCTCTATCATGGTGGATGGTGTCCAAGTGGCCTTGCCATCCTACGAAGAAGCGGTGTATGGCAGCACAGGGAACTGCATTCCACCATCGGACTCCCGAGTGCAGATCGTGCTCTCCGAGGGAGCTGGGCAGAATGGAACCAGAGAGATGCAGCAGCAGGACCAAGGGGCTTGCAATAGCTTTGAAAGAGAAGATGAAGCTCCTGGACATTCTGGACTGTGTGAAGCCAGTGGCTCTCAGCGCGCTGAAACTGTTCTTGTGCATCAAGCTGCTACCTCTTCCTGGGTAGCTGGCATGGCTAGCAGTAGACCTGTACACAAAGAGATCCAGGATTCAGAAAGCAGTGACATACAGAGCCTTTTATCACTCACTTCCTCTGAGGAATACACAGATGGTACGTGACTTAGGCAAAGAGCACTGAAGGAGACCCTTATAAGAGTAGGTTCTGCAGTTGACTTTCTAGGATGAAAATGGCAAAGAATGCTCGTATGTATGTCAGGCACCAGAGGACTTTTGAAAAGAGGTGTCCCAGTCTCCACAGCATGTTTCACAACTTAAATGTGCAAGCAGTATTAAACATTGTCTTCTGAAGTATGTGACATGCTCAGACATGGGAGCCTACAGCAGTCTGGAAAGACTGTTGGGGTTCTGCTGCTCATTCTTGTTGTCTTAGCAAAGGACTTGCCAGCCTCCAGCATCATAGTGCAAATGCAGTAAAATAGCTGTGTTTGTGGAAAACAAGTTGGTGGGAGTGGGAGGATATGCTTGGGATACAAAACCTTTGTGGTGTCTGGGCTTCTTAATTTTTAGACTGTTTCAGTAAGCAGCTTACTGCCACAGTGCATACAGTGCTGCCTTGGCATGGGAGAAGATCTAAAAGGGATGTGCTTGAACTTTACTGTGCAGAGGAGCAAGTCTGTTAAACAGCCAGTGCATCTTGCATTCTTCACATCTATTCTGCCCTGAAGGAGTGGCTTTACAAGGAGCTGATGTGAAGCTGCAGCTTAAGGTTGCTTCTGCAGAGACTGCTTTGTTTTACACAAGAAGTGTAACTAGCTTGCAGATAGCTCAGGGCAGAACTTCTGCTTTCTATGGTGTCAAGCCCTAGAGCCACAGTAATACCACGCAGAACCCTTGCAGTAAAAACAGTTAAAGGGGTGGAAATGGCAATATGTCCTGAGATGGGCATTAAACCTGACGTGCGTAAACAGCAGAAATCCAAAAGTGAATCTTTAAAAAAAAATATCTGCAGTGTAGAAATTAGAGGATGTTGCCTCTGCACTGTGTCATTTTTATCACTGCCTGGAAACATGTATTGCCTCTAAGGCTTGTTGTACAGTGGCAGATTGCCCCTTGCAGCAGGAGACCATAAAGCTTGTGTTTGTGGCTCAAAGATGAGGAAGCTGCAGCTACTGGAGGAAGTTGCATTTATTCAAGTTAAAGGGCAAGTATGATCTTTGTATTTCCAGCTATCCCTGTCACAGTAAGAAGCATATCTTGGACGTTTTTAGAAACTAAAAAATTGATGAGGTCATGGGAAAGAAGGAAACTGTCATTCTTAAGGGAAGTTATTACCTTCCTCTAAACAGCATTGGTGAGGCTTTACTGAGAATAGCTTATCTTGTTGTGGGACCTCCAGTTCAAGAGATGTGGAGAAACTGGAAAGGCTCTGTTGGAGGCCTGCCAAGATAGCCAGGAGCTTGTGGGAAGTGACTGAGGAAGCTGGGCTTCTTTAATCTGTTGAAGAAGCAGCTGAGGGCCAAGCCAACAATTGACTACAATTACTTTACAGGGGGTTGAAAACACTGTGGAGCCAAACTCTTCTCACAGCCAGATATAGCATGGGGCAGTGCCACAAGCTGTAACTTGGCAGATTCAGGTTGGGCATTAGGAAAGTATTTTGTGCTAGAAGGATAATGCAGGACCAGATGGGCACTCAGAGAGGTGATGGATTCTCTGTCCTTGGAGACTTTCAAGGCTGAAGCTGGCAATGGTCCTGCTCGTAGGGACAGGTTGGAGCAGTCCTCCAGACGTCCCTTCTACTGTGTTGTGATGACAGGAAGACCACTGCATTATCTCATTATGGAAGTGAGAGCCTGTCTTGCTTTCACCAGTAGTTTTTTCTGGTGTGCATTGAACTGCAAAAGTTTTACTTACTTTATCTTTTTTTCTCTCCCCACCATTCAGATATTCCCTTACTGAAGGAAGCATGAGGCCTGCTGTGTTTGTCTAGCCTTCTCCCTCTTGGATTTCTTCCTCCTCCCCTCCCCCTGCCTTCAGGACAGAAGCACTCTGTGCAGCCTTCCCCATCCTCACGAGCTGTACCCTGGATACCTCCAAGCAGAGCCACCCTCAGCTGAAGATCCAAAGGATGTCGCCAGGTTGCCTCCTGGATACACCAGCGGAGTTGGTGCAGCGCTGGCTTCCCCATTCCATCTGCATCAGGGGCTCAAGGAACAGAGTAGATGTGAGCTCTCCTCCCTTCTTCCCCAGCCAGATGTTTGACAGCAGTCTCTGAAGAGCTGCTCTTTTCTTGTGCCTTTTTCTTCCTCACACTGGCTTGTTGCAGCTTATCAGCCTCTCTAGCCCTTCTGCTGCCCAGAGAGCAGGGGCTAAAACCGCTTGTTCTCTGGGTGCAGACACAGTTTGTATATGTGTATATATGTGATATAGGCTCTTTTACCAGCATTCTCTTTGTGACAGGGCAGGACAAAACTGGAACTGAAGCTGGGCTTGGGAGGGATCTCTTAGGGCAGCTTGTGATGTCTAGAAGTGCCTCAAATGAGATGGGCTGTGTTACAACTTATCTGTGCAATAACAGTTCATTGAGAATTGCTAAAGCGCTGAAGGCTGAAAAGTCCAACGTGTAGGAATGCCCTCTGCCCCTTTCTCAAAAACCATCTCTGCAGGAGTCCATTCCCAAAGGTCACTTTTATCTCCTCCTTCCTTCTCTACCTGTGCAGCCCACTTGGTTATGCTGTGTTTCTAGAAGCGGGGACTGTACTGCTAATAAAACAACCCTTTCAGCTTTGGTCTGGTGCCAGAGCAGCTCCTGATGGTAGCTCATAGAATAGCCTTGGAGAATAGCCAGTGGTTAGCAGGGTCCAGAAAGCTTGGAGGATGTAAAGCAGACTTTCAGTTAACCAACTGTGTTAACTATGAATTAGCCCTATTTACTGAGGCATCAGGACTGGAACCAAATTTGTGGCCCAGCAATTCTGAATCAACTGTGTGTCTGAAAGCTTTTTCAGTTAAGGTAGTTCACTAAAGCGTAGGTTCCTTTTGGTCAGATCTTCAGGCAGAGGTAACACTTTTCAGATGTAATCTGGAAGTGGTTCAGATGTTTGAAAACATACAGAGAAAAAAATGCCTGTAGGTTCCTTGTGGCTGGGTGTAAGCAGCGTTTATAAATTCTCTCCTAAATAGGACACAGTTGCCTGTTGCTTTGAGGGAAGGTTGGCTACATTGACAGCAGTGCGAGATGACACCATAGCTTATTCCTGAACCTATGTTTTGAAGATTGTTTCAATTTCTGGTAGCAGGGAAAGGAAAATCCAAAAATATGTGTACCACTGCCCCCCCCAGTTATCTGCAGCAGGTCAGAATATTCTGCTTAACAGGACACTCTTTTTGCCAGAAGCCACATTCACCTGGGATAGGTGAGCCAATCACAAAAGCATTGTGATGGTTTTAAGGTTCTTCACTAGGGAGGTCTGGACACTGTGTTTGGTTTCAGCAAGAAGAGCTGGCTTCTTGCATGTACCTTGTCATAACTGTCTTGAAGTAACTAGGGGAGTGTTTGCCCTGTGAGAAGCTGCTAAATTTTTATTTTGAGTTGAAGGAGCAAAATATCATGGCCTTACACATCATGTGGTAATGTACAGGTAAACAGAGATGCTATCTTTGCTGCTTTGCTTTTGGTTTATGATCCTCATCATCCTCATCCTTGTTGTTTCAGGAACATACCATCAGAGCACTCGGTAGAAGTGACGCAATACCTTTATATATAAGATCACTGTGGCTTAGCTCCAGTTCCTGGAAATGGGGATTGGCCATAGTATCCACCCATGCACCCATTGCTCCTGTTCCTGATTAGCTCTTAAATCCCAGGACAACTGGGACAGCACATGCCTGTGGATGGAAGAATCCTGTTTTCCCTATCCTTGTTTTAGAGGGCTGTTATTAATTAAAAAAAATAATGTTTTAAACTTCCTTCCCTATTGCCCATGTTACCTTGCATTAACACAAGGATTTGATAAATATGATTTGGGTATTTTTTGTTCAGTTTGGATGATGAAAATCCCATGTGCTGGGCTGCAGTGTCTCAGCCTCAAGCACTGTAGAGCACAAATGTTGTTTCACATCTGCTATTGGAATTTTAGAAAATAAATGTGGGAATGTTTGTATTTAGTTTTTAACTTCTACCTTGGAAATAGTTTAAGCTTGAGCAAATTGTCTCATTCACTGGTTTTATCAGGGCAGATGGAGGGATCAAGAGAGTGCAGTGGTAAGGCTGAGGGGGGGAAATGCAGAGGTGGAGGGACACATGCAAGCGTAGATTTTGTGATCAGGTATAGAGGCAGCTTCTCTTGGCTTGCTGAGAGGGTAAACCAGCTGCCCCCAGGCCAGTCTCTGCTGTGCTGGCTGGTAACTCCAGCTTCCAGTGCTTGTAGAAGAGCCTGTTGCCTGCAGCAGCACCTGTGACTTGCCTGCACATTGCTCTTGCCCATGACCTCATCTTTAGAGTTTATTTTCATATAAAATGAGGTAGAATGGCTGAGGAGGAGCCTTTGAGATGTCTGCTTGACAGTTTTTTTTTTCAAGGGGCAGAGAGAGCAAAGCCTCATTTTACTGATTATCAAGTGATTGTTACTCATTCATGCTTGTTCTAATTCTGCAGAGGCTGAAGGATTAGGAAGTCTTTTGGGCAGAGATTTGGGAAAAACTAAACTGCATAGTCCCGTCTTTACTTATGGGAACAAGGGCTGAGGCTGAAAGATCCCTCAGCTGTGAGCTCTGCTCTATCTCAGGAGTGTTCAATACTTCTGAGTAAAGACTGTGTCCTCTGTGGCTGTTGCCAGAGGTGGATGGAGCCCGGATCTCAGTGTGGTGGATGGGGAGTACAGGGGGTCAGCTTTGCAAGACAACACAGTAAACTTTTTTTTTTCTTTTGGTATGTTTTTTGGGCTGGTTTTTTGTTTGTTTTTTTTCTGATGGGGCAACAGCATCCTTGCCTTTTTTCCCCACTTATGTCTGGCAAAAGAATTCAAAGGTAGGTGTTTTTTTCTTATTTAACACTCCTGCATAATCATCTCGTGTTCTGTCATAGATGCTGGATCCTGTGATATTCAAGAAGGTTAAAATTATTTAATTACATTGGAAAAATAAAAATAACAATTATTTTAAAGATTTCTGTTATTTTTTGAGTTTGATAGGTTAAAAAATTAAAAGGTCATTTCAGAAATTCAAAGTCCTATGTGCAATATAAAACCCCTCCTTGCTCCCTTTCAGTTGCATAGTCTTGGGGTTTTTTAAATAAATAAAATGCAACCTACTGCAGTGTTTACAGCCCAAGCATTGTGGAACTTGGACCAGTCTGAGAGAACCAGAAAGTGAAGCTGATGGTAAACCATGGGGAGGCAGAGTGGTCTCCTGTCAGGATCAGTATGATGAAGCTCAGCTCAAATGATTGTGTCAGAGCCTCCTGACACCTTGAAGGGCATCAGTGGCACTGGTGAGAGAGATGGTTTTGTGCATTCTGGTTTTAAATAACTTGCATTTCCCCATCATTAACTGTAGAAGAGGTAAAAAATAAAGTCAGGAGGAGAAACATTCTGCAGCATGCGAGCCTGTGGAGTTATTGCTGAGTTAAAACTTCATGGGTTTGGGAGGGAGGAGAGCTTAATGCATTTTTATCCTTTTCCTTAACCACCAGGGGACTTGCTGTGTAGAAGAATGCTTACTTGCATTGTTGTTCTCCCCTTGGATGTCTCCCCTTTCAGCTCTGGCATGGTGATTCTTTTAGTGCATCTGAAGCCTTTATCTGGCCTTCCCACACACAGAGAAGTTGGGTGTGTTAGGTAGAAATCTGTTCTGCTTGTTTTGGCGGGGAAAGATCCTGAGATGCTCCCAGAGGTGGATGACTTGGGTCAGTACTGAGGAGTGGGGCTAAGAGAGCAACAAGCTTAGCTGTTGGAAATAATCTGGGATGGTTCAGTCATTTGCAGCACAGAAAAGGGAACACAAGGCCAGGGATAAGGAAGAGCTGTAACTGAAAACAGAGGTATGCTGCAGGCTGATGGGCTAATGCATTCATGACCAGCTTTGTAAGGAAGCTTGTGCTTTGTTTAGATGATTTAGCAGACACCAGCAGGCTTACTGTATAAAAAAAATATTAATGTACAACTGGTTGGAAATATTGAGATGTCCTTGTCCTCTTTAGAACATATTTGCAAAACCTGGTTTTACTGTTCTGATGGCAGTTGTTTAAAAAGAAAACAAAACTGCCTTATTACTCTATCCAGATAACTAATTCAATCAATTTCACTTTCTGGTTTCTGTATATAAATGCAATAAATCCCATTCATTTTGCACATCCTGTCTCACCCTTCAGTCCTTACTAGGGAACTGCAGATTGAACTTGCTCTTTGTCAACACCTTTGTTTGCAGAAGGACTTCATTACAAAACTTCATTTATTCTCTATGATACAGTTTGGAAGCGCAGAGAGGTTTCCTAGAGCAGGCTTCATTTTAAGGCATATTTTTATACAGAAAATAAACCCCCTTTCAATCCTTCATCCCCTCCTCCTGCCCTTCCACACGAGGACAGAGCATGCCACTTCCCACACTTCTCTTCAGGGCCCTGTGTTCAGCACTGCTTCCAGTCTCAGCCCCCTGCAGATGATACTTGGATACATGTACCCACCAGAACAGGTTCTACTGATGCTCTGCATACGCTTTCTGTAGGCTATGCTTTTGCTTCTGTCCTGGGCTGAGCAAGGACGGTGGCAACTGAGTTGTGCTGGAAAATGTTTTAGTTCTGATTCTCAAATTTGTTTCCTTCCAAAAGAAATCAAAGCAAAGTTGTCTGTGAAGCAGATGTCCTATGATGCGGTGGGTAGACTACTGGTAGTTGCTGATGCAAATGCCAGGGGAGCTTGATTGCTTTGTGCATTAATCTTTTCTTTCCTGTATGTGTTTTCTTTTTATCTGAATTGCACCACTATGGAATTTTTTGCAGAATGGTACTCCATAGATATGTGGGATTTAAAAACAAAACCATAATTGATGCTGTGCAGGATGTCACTCAGTTAATTTTATTTTGCTTTATTTTATATATATTTTCTGGTATCCTGTACATTGCAGTGGGTGTGAAGATAGTATTTTAATATTTGTACAAAGTTTAATTTAATTGTTCTATGTATATAACTGCATTTCTAAATTAAAAAAAAAAGTTCTTTTGAAGTGAATGTATTATCTTTTGTGTATTTTTTTAACTGCATGGGCCTTATGGGCTGGAGATCTGGCAAATCATGAGCGAATATGTTGCAGTGGTGCAGTGCCTTCCACCTGAAGGCCCCTGATCTCATGTGCAGACTTGCTGCATGAGGCTGGGCAAGGTATTTGCTTGCCTTTACTTTCTGTGGTGCCATATACAGGCACAGCAGTTACTAATATGGTGGGGAAAGACCCTGCATGTGTGCTCTGTCCCTTACTCTGCTTGCCCAGGTTAAAAAAAACGTTTGTGCAGTCTGAGTTATGTGGGAGTAAGCAGCAATAGCGGGTCAGTGATGGAGTGGAAGGATGTGAGCTGGGAGGGAGGACACGGCAGTTACTTGGCTCTACCATGGCAGCGATAGGAACCGTGTGCCCGCTGGGGTTACAGTCCCCTGCTTGCCAGGCTGGGAACCTGCGCTGGTGACTGTGGCACGAATAGTGGGTAGCTGCTGCGATGTCTCCATTGTTGGTGGGGCCCTTAGGAACAGTAAATCCAGGGACTGGCCAAGTGGTTAATGATGGGGAAAGGAGAGGGGGAGAGGGTTTAAAGAGATGATGTGTGGTATGAGAGGACTTCAGAGGGGAAGAAGGGACAAATATGATTAATGGCTGATTAACCTTGGAGACTAGATAGAACAGTATATACAGGAAGAGGATGTTATTTTTAGAGAGAAGATAGCTTTGGCAAAATACTAATCCAAGACAGGTAGCAGGACAGCATAGGAGACATTGGAAAGATCTTTCAAACACATGGGTGTAGACAGTGCAGGTCCAAGTGCAGAGGTGAAGCTGGGTGCAGGCTCTGCTCTTCCCTCTTCTGGATCGTCGTGCTGCACCGGGGGATGGCAGAAGCAGAAACTGCAGAGGAACGGACACCCATTGTCCTGTTACTGCTGTATACTGTCCTTTTTTATCATTATTATTGTTTGCTTTGCTTTGAAGACCTAAGGTTAACATTGCCCTTTGAGGCAACTGTACTAATGAGAATTCATTTCTTTTAACAAAACCTATTGATAAGGTAATAGGAAAGGGAAAGAGAGGTAAAGGGAAGGAGAGTGGAGATCATTTTGGCCAGCTTGTTCAAAGCAAAGTCCTGAAAGATGTTATTAGATTTGTTTAATATTTGCATATATTATTTTTTTTCCCCCTCTGTGGAGGAACTGGCTGGTTAAAGCAAAGGGAAGTGGTCACACCTGCCTTCCTCCTATTTCCATTTATTCCTTAAATTATCCCCACACAATAAGCTGATCTTACTGCAGTTTTGCTACTGTGAAACTGGAGCTCTGTGGCCTGTGCCTGCCCTCCTGTAGCAGAGGGAAGCCAGCTGGAGGTAGATTGTCTGGAAAATCCTCCTTAACAGTTGGCCCTTTGGCTGAAGGACAGAAGGGCCAGGGCATGCAGGACCACCTCTGCTTCCAGAACAGCAACCTCACCACAAAGACATGGACCCTGCCACAAAGCCGCTTTGAGAAACTTGCTTGGGAAAGGGGATGGATGGGCTCCTGCCCTTACCAGGCATTCGGACAGCTGGCATGCCGTACTCCCCGCTCCCAAACAGGATGTTCTCTATGTGTGGATTTTCTGGGAACACAAAGCCATGGACACACCAGCCCCATTACAACCCCAGGCTTTAACTCCCTAACAGGACCGAACACACCTGGAGCCTCTCTTCACCAGCCCTGGCTGCTGTGTGCTGCGAGGCCGTCCCTGGAAAGCTTTGTGGTGGGTCTGTGTTACTGGATCGTCCCTTGATGTACTGTAGCTTTGCCCCTGCCAGAAACCTCCCCTGCATTTACAGCTCCCCCAGCCTCTGACATGTTCTTAGGGGTGTCCCAAAATGCAGGATTCCCCATCCAGAAAGCAGAAGGATGCTGGCAGGCTATGTGCCAATAAGCTCCGTGCTTCACAAAGCAAGTGTTTGCATGCTCCTCCTCACCTGCCAGGGCTGTGCAGAGGGCCCCTTATGAGTGCTGTTCCTGAAGAAGAGAGGAGGGATGGACAAACGCACACAATGGAATTTCCAATTCTTTCTGTTCCCCTTTGCAGAAGGATGATGGTTACCAGCAAATTCCTTGCGGCAGATGAAGAAATGACCAACACTGAGATGTGTTCAGGCATCAGCACTTTATTGAAGCTTTGCACTGCTTACATATCCTTTTTTCCTCCAGCACGCCCCAAGCATGCGGCATTCTTTCACTTTTGATTCGTTACCCCTTATCACACACGTGCCTAAACAATTGACATGATTGGATAATTCCACCTGTTCATGAGCCATTCTTTTACTTCTGACTGGTTACTGATTACAGCACAGAAGTCATCCTTATCTTGTCTCATACACATTCTTGCTTGTTGTTCAGCTTTGTTTTATTTTTCACTCAAAGTCAGGAATTAATTGCTCAAGGTTGAGGCTGCCTGCAGCTTTGGCTCTTAAAACACCAACAACTCCTCACCTTAACCTTCTCTGAGTCCTGGGCCAGGACACAGCAGAGCTAAGGAACCCTGAGGGTACCTTGGCATAAAGTTGTTGTCCTTTGTCAGTTCTCTGTCATCTGGCCCACACTGAGCTCAAGGTGGGTCTGTGGGACACAGTTTGAGATTTTCATATTCCATCCATGAAAAAAAAAAAAAAAGAACGCAACAGATTTTGGGGCAAGAGGGCACAGACTGCTGCCAACATGCTGGTGTTCAGGGCATAAACACCCTTGTCTGCTTCTCTAGGCATGCTGCTCAGATCTCCTTGTAGCCACCTTAGGGGGTGGTGGTTGAGACTGTGCTGTGTTCAGCAGCTCTGCCTGGCAAGCAGGTTTGTTTTCCAGGTCTGTGGATCCCAAGTGAGGCTGGGGGACCCACTTCATGGTGCAGACACACTCTCCCTGTCCCCAAACATGCCAAACCATGGCACCCTGCCGCCCTGCAGCAGGGGTAGTTGGATGCTGCTGGGCACAGGGCTGATGCTCTCAAGGGAGGAGGAGGGAGCCATAGTGGGCTGGCACGTGTTCTGGGTACCTGAGAGCACCAAGTAGGCTTGGCAGCAGGTAGGTGTCCATCCCCTTGTCACTGCTTCTGTGCCTGTGGTTC
>NW_010297635.1:0-944 GCF_000700745.2 Antrostomus carolinensis | reverse complement strand
TGGGAGAAGGGCAGGTTGGAGAGCTGACAGCAGCAGTGCATGTGGCAGCTGGGGATGCTGGGCAGAGCTGCTGGCTGCAGCTGGCACACAGCTGGATTTGTTCCTGCACTGGCTGTACCCATCAGGCAGGCCTACCCTTAAGAAGGGCTAATGTGGTACCCATATTTAGAAAATATATAATGTTCATCTTTAAACCCAAGTTTAAAATCTCCTTGTGTTAAGGAGAGCAGGGATCAGGTTTGGGAGTAGCTGAGTTTTCCCCCCTAGGAAAACTCGGGCAACAAAGCCCTCTTGGACAAGCCCAGTGGCAGTTAGAAGTGGAAATGTGGTACCCAAGGGGTGACAGCACCGGGTTTCCCACCTCATGCTCCCAGCCCTTGGGTGCTGCAGGGCAGTGTGGGGCTTGCTGCGAGTGGGACAGGACAGCAGTCCTGCGCAAACAACTTTCCTCCATCTCCATGAGCTGCCTGCACAGGATGGCAGCAATGTCCCTGTAACAGCTGTTTCCAAGAGATTTATGATCCTGGGTTCAGTTCTGCAGACAAAGTTGTTACCATCCTACAGTCTGTGTCTCCTCTCATAAATGTAACCTGGCTCCAAATAATTGCTTCCTCCGGGAAGCTTTAAAATAGTTGATTTGTTCCTGAAACTGTTCAGTATTTCTCTTGTCCTTCTCTGATGCATTTTCAGCTGCCTTACAAAGAACTGGGAACTTACCTTTGTGGCATCTCGGTGGGTGGGAAGGCTCACGCTGTCCCTGTTGATGGGGAGGGGAAAAAACAAAGTACAGAAAACTGAAGTAACCTTCTCCAGGTCATACCAGAGGCTGTGTTGCGGGTGGGTAAACAAACACTCTTGATTACACCTTCAGCATGTCTTCTTCCAGACTTTTGCTTTAGCTGTGATCTCCTGTTCCTTCTGCATGTGCTGCTCCAGCCCACGGG
>NW_010297634.1:1059-2149 GCF_000700745.2 Antrostomus carolinensis | reverse complement strand
GAATGGCACCCACGGGGAGTGGCCCTGAGGAACTGCCTGGGGGGTTGCGTGGGGGACAGGACTGGGTGTCCCCACCCATGTGGGCACCCTGGAGTGATAACCCCCCCACCACCACCCCCGGTCACCTGTGCAGGGGGCACAGGGTGGGCACAGGGATGATGCCCACACCCCTGGGATGGTGCCCGCTGTCCCGCTGGGATGGTGCCCATGACCCAGCAGGGTGGTGCCCATGACCCACTGGGATGGTGTTCATGATCCACTGGGATGGTGGCCATGACCCACCAGGATGGGTCCCACCACCTGCTTGGGATGGGTTCTACCACCTGCTGGGATGGTGCTCATGACCCATCAGGATGAGTCCCACCACCATGCTGGGATGGTGCCCATGATCTACTGGGATGGGTCGAACCATGGTGGCCATGACCCAGTAGAGTGGTGGCCATGACTCACTGGGATGAGTCCCTCCATGAGTCCCCCCACCCGTTTGTGATGGTGCCCATGACCCACGAGTGCCCATGACCTGCTGGGATGGTGGCCATGACCCACTAGGATGGGTCCCACCACCTTCTGGTATGGTGCCCATGACCCACCAGTGCCCATGACCCACTGGGATGGTGGCCATGACCCACTGGGATGGGTCCCATCATTCTACTGGGATGGTGCCCATGATCCACTGGGATGGTGCCCATGACCCACCAGTGCCCATGACCTGCTGGGATGGAGTTCATGATCCACTGGGATGGGTCCCACCACCCTGCTGGAATGGTGCCCATGATCTACTGGGATGGGTCCAACCACCCAATGGTGGCCATGACCTACTAGAGTGGTGGCCATGACTCACTGGGATGAGTCCCTTTTGAGTCCCCCCACCCGTTTGTGATGGTGCCCATGACCCACGAGTGCCCATGACCTGCTGGGATGGTGGCCATGACCCACTAGGATGGGTCCCACCACCTTCTGGTATGGTGCCCATGACCCACCAGTGCCCATGACCCATCAGGGTGGTGGCCATGACCCACTGCAATGGGTCCCATCGTTCTGCTGGGATAGGTTCCACCACTCTGCTGGGATGGTGCCCATAATCCACTGA
>NW_010297634.1:407-1007 GCF_000700745.2 Antrostomus carolinensis | reverse complement strand
TGAGTCCCCCCACCCGTTTGTGATGGTGCCCATGACCCACGAGTGCCCATGACCTGCTGGGATGGTGGCCATGACCCACTAGGATGGGTCCCACCACCTTCTGGTATGGTGCCCATGACCCACCAGTGCCCATGACCTGCTGGGATGGTGCTCATGATCTACTCGGATGGTGGCCATGACCCACCAGGATGGATCCCACCACCCTACTGAGATGGTGCCCCCCACCCCACCCACGGGGGGTACCGGTTGTCACGGAGGGTGGCCTGTGCCCTCAGCCAGGTGTCCCCGTGTCCCCACAGAGGTGCTGCTGAAGGTGCAGGTGTATGAGAGCGGGACGCTGGCCCCACTGGCCCAGGCCACCCTCGAGGTCTTTGGCAACCGCAGCTCCTTGGTGGCCGGGACCACCGACCCCGATGGCACTGGTGTCCTGCCCATCCCCTACCGCCTGGGCACCTGGGTCCTCGTCAGCGCCGCCCGCCACGGCCACGTCACCACCTCTGTCCCCTGGCGTGTCACCAAGCTGCCACGTGAGTGACCGGGGCCCCCAACCCCTTACTGGGAGCACCAGTCCCTTACTGGGGACACCAGTCCCTTACTGGG
>NW_010297634.1:0-281 GCF_000700745.2 Antrostomus carolinensis | reverse complement strand
GCTGTGACCCCTTACTGGGGACACCAGTCCCTTACTGGGTGGCTCTGACCCCTTACTGGGAGCACCAGTCCCTTACTGGGGACACTAGTCCCTTACTGGGGGGCTCTGACCCTTATGGGGGACCCTGATCCCTTACTGGGGGCTGTGACCCCTTACTGGGGACAGTAGTCCCTTACTGGGGGCTCTGACCCTTATGGGGGACCCTAATCCCTTACTGGGGGACCCCGACCCCTTACTGGGGACACTAGTCCCTTACTGGACATGTGGGAGCACCCAGTGGG
>NW_010297633.1:16707-28949 GCF_000700745.2 Antrostomus carolinensis | reverse complement strand
CCTCTGAATGGCAGCGCAGCCGTCTGGCGTACCCAATACTCCTCCCAGTCTAGTATCATCAGCAGATTTGCTGAGGAGGCACACTGTTCCTTCATCTAAGTCACTGATGAACAGGTTGAACAACACTGGACCCAGTATCGACCCCTGAGAGACACCACTAGATACAGGCCTCCAACTTGATTCCACACCACCAATGACAATCCTCTGAACTCTCCCATTCAGCCAGTTCTCAATCCACCTCCCCATCCAATCATCAAGTCCACACTTCTTTGGTTTGTCAATGATGATGTCATGGGAGACAGAATCAAAAGCCTTTCTCAAGTCCATGTATACAACATCCACCACCCTTCCCTCATCTATCCAGTCAGTTGTCCTGTCATAGAAGGCAGTCAGGCTAGTTAAGCATGATTTCCCTTTGGTGAATCCATGCTGACTACCCCTGATGACCTTCTTGTCTTTCACATGCTTAGAGATGGCCTCCAGGATGAGCTGTTCCATTACCTTTCCAGGGACTGAGGTAAGGCTGACTGGCCTGTAGTTCCCTGGGTCCTCCTCTCATAGGTCTTGTTCTAATATTGAACATACTTAAGATGTTCAAGCTTGTTTCAAGATGAAAGAACAACTAATTTTAATGGGCTCCCTAGCTGGGTGTTCTACATGACCCTTTGACATTTCAACATCCATATGAAAATGCATCACAGATCCTTTCTATTTTGAAGTGGGGATAAATTCATGGAAGTTCAGATATTCCATTTAATTTGCTTGAAAGATTAATTTAAACACAACTAATGTATACATTTCAGTGCTATATCACCACTGAGATATGTTGTACTCTGCATTCCTATAGAATTATCTAAATAACGTATGCATAGTAAGTACAACGTGGGAAAGGGCACATGAGCTAGACCACATGCTCACACTGCAATGAACAGAGAGAACCAGACACCCCTGGGGTACAGTTCCCCTGCTTTGTGCTATTTTAGACATCTTGGAGTTTTACATTTAGGCTGATGTAAACTGTGGACTAAAAATGACTATTTCTGTCCACTGATTATGCAGGAACCTTAGGGTAACTCCAGTGGCCAAATTAATTATATCAATTACCAAGTACACTGTACAACACATTGTAAGTTGTTGTTTTTTAAGGAAAGTGATGAAAAAAATGACGTCCATTAATGATGAAAGCTAAAACTAGAGAACTGCTCTTTGAAGACACCCATGATTGGTTTTAGAACAATTTAGCTCTGCTAATTATTACCATATTACCATTTAAACTCTCTGATATTTTCAGTGTGAATACATGTCACTCTTTAAGAATTTTTTTTGGGACTCCTCAGTGTAGAACTTCAATACCTTTGAGTAGTTCACCAAATTATATAGTTAACATTGCCACAGACATTTCACTCTCTTTCATCTTTGTTCACAGTCATGTTATTTGACAACTGTTGCAGATCTGTTAGGATTCACGCATTGAGCATGACATTCATGTCTTGACTCCACTCTCAGGTTTCTCCCAGGCACTGGCTGATGAGGCCACTGACCTCAGATGTCTATTGGGTCTCTGCCTCTTCCAAACTCAAAGTCCTTGACATGTCAATTGTATTTCTGATGATTTCCAAGAAGGTCAATTAGAAATACTGTACCTGACATCTTAACTGAGTAGAACTATATGTTGGGTCTGGGTCTTCCCAACATAAGTAACAGGATCACAATCAGCCTTGCGAATGAGAAGTAGGACCTGTTTTAATTGAAAGTTGCCCTGGTTTCTGTGCACTATGCAGTAAATACTGTAAATTTTAATTAAATGCCATATGTGGAAAGATACTTCCACAAAGCATACAATTATTGTGTCAACTGAGATGATGCCTTCAGGCCCTAAACAAGAATTCTGGTCACACTGAAATGTACATTTAGAATAAAGAAAGCATAGATAATATCTGCCTCACTAAATTCACCCTAGGATAAATATGTCAAGAGCATCCATTTGCCCTAAGTTGAAAAACTTCACCTACTGGAAAAATAATAATAAAAAAAAGACATCTAGCTGGTTCAGAAACCCCCAAAATCAAAATCAGATCAACTCAGAGTATAGAAATCCTTAATGAAAGCTCACAGCTTGTACGTGTACCATACATCTTGAGATATAACTTCAAAATAGATAATGTTTCAATATTGTTCACACTTGAAGGTCACCTTTATTCCTTGAAGTTACTACACTTGTAACCAAAAAAATATAGCTGAGTACTAAACTGTTGACACTTCAGTACACATAATTTTCAGATTGAGTAAAAACTTTTGACAGAATGCATATAAAAAAAATACTGCCATGATCACACACAGGAAACATTATCAAACCTTGAGGCTCACTCCAGCAAATTCATCTGTAACTCTCAAAATTGGAAATGTCATAAATCCAATGATGTCAGATACAAATAACCAAAGGAATTTATTTTCACAGTAGCTGTAACTGCTGATACAATTTGTTCCTTGTTCTAAAAGTGATGCTACAAAATGAACATGCATAATCAGAAAGACTAATCTTTGTAATTTAAAGCAAAATTACTATTTTGGGAGATTTACATGTATGAAAAAAGGGCTTTTTTCAGTTCTTAATAATTCATGTTTCAAATAATATTTTTTTAATGTCCATCCATGTGAAACTTGTTCAAACACTGCTCCCTTCCCCCATTTGATGTCATAAATAAGGGTGATCTCCAGACCATGTAAGCTGTTTGAAAACCACTGATCTTTCCTCAGTTATGTTGACGTGCATAAAGCCCCCGTTATCACCATAATATTTATCTGTCTCACTTAATTGTATTTATGACGTTGCCTGCACCACTATCCTAAGGAATTGTTTCTGTAAATTGACAGGAACTGTAAAGATAACTATGAATATATCTGAACTGTCATTAAAGAAAGTGGATCACAGTAAAGTTATTTTTTTGTAGTTTTGCAAACTACACATCACCCAGTCATACTAACTTGCTCAAAATGCAAACTGTTAAGGTTCTCAAATTAAAACAAAACATCCCACACAATGCATGCACACACATAAGGCAGTTTAATATAAGTAAGAATGAGAGTCATCCAGGTAATCAGGAATCTACTCAGACTTTCAGTCTACACAATGACAACTGGTAAATAGCTGGGAGTATTGCAGAAAACATATCACATGTTTTGTAACCAGAAAATAAAGTCTTATGTAAGTATAGCAATACCTGGTCAAATCCAGTTCACTTGCAATAAATAAACTGAAGAGATGCTAGAGGGCTACATTAAACTGAAACTTACTTCTCTGTACCATAAAATACAAATTTCAGGGCTACTTCAGGAGAACTATAAAACTACAGCACTGATGTTCCCATCATCACTGTCTGTCTGCTGCAAGAATAGCTGAAGTTCTGGCAGTAGATACTTCAACAAGTTGACTACAGCCAAGATACACTCTATGGTTTTAAACATTTCCTCAGATATATTTAGATTTCGGTTTTAGTGCTTAAGTACTCTTAATTGCTCTTCTAAGTTAAATGAGTGGTTGTTTTGTTTTGTTTTTTCCTGTAGTCAGCAGTCCTCATTTTCAAATTCTTGTTCTTCAACTAGGTATGAAACATTGTGATTCTCTGCACTGACTCTGATGTCAGTTAACACCACTACTCAGTGCTGACATGTTTAAATCCTCTCAGGAACCAAAAAGAAAGCATCTATGTTAAATTAATTTCTCATTCTAATATCTTACAGTCAATAGAACCTCTTAGCAGATAAAGTCCTACCACTCATCTATGCCAAATCATCTTTCAATCTCTGTTTATGCAAATTAACTTATAAGTGTTTTTACCCCATTTTAAATTTGCAAAACTGGCAAGTGCATTAAAGCCTTATAACATGCTCTATAAAATCCACATAAACAGGTCAGTTCAATATCTGTATAATACTTCTTTGCCTACTCATCCTCCTAACGTATCATACGAACACTGTTCACTAACGTTAAATACCAGAACTTAAATTTTCATATCTTGAAAAATTTCTAACTCATATTATTATCAACTCGATTAAATGATTGATTAATATTCAAATAAATACTACAGAAAATTTAATTTATTGCTCCCCGATGTAATAAACCATAACAGAAAAAGAAATATCAGCATAATTTAAATTCTTTAAAAGCACAGAAAGCCAGAATCTTGTTCAGGAATGTGATGTAAAATGCACACTAGGAAAATTAAAAGTTATTTTCATATATTTAAAACTGTCTTTATCTTTAAGCTTTGTACAATGAAAATAGCACACATGAAACTAGAAAAAAGTATTTTTTTAGGAATCTTAGAGTAGTAAAACATCAGAATGAGTTCTTTCCATTTCCTCTTCTGTAGCTAAAGTCTAAGCTCATAAAAGAAGCTCTGTGGTTTCTACTTAAGAATATACTTTAGTTCAATTAAAACCATTGAGACTTAATCACAAGCTCAAGTGCTTTCTGAATTGGAGGAGTCTTAAATGTGTGTTCAATCTTATAGGTAGGCTTAGATAATTTACACTGTCATATTATTTCTGCTGCTCCCTACACCTTTTGCACACAGACGAATTCAAAAGCAGGAGGTTCTACAGACCTGCAATTTAAGCACATGTAATCATATCTGTCAAAACAAACCAATGGTTGTCAAGTGCCTTGTAGTCTTCTCATTTTTGACTACTAACAACAATTCTTTCATGCTCTCATGGTCAGAAATTGATCACTATTCTGTTTGAAGGGAGCCCCCATACTCAAAGGTAGACTCTGAAGAAGCAGCAAGCTTCACCAACACTGCCTGTCCCCTCCCCACGCCTGGGGTTTTGCCTCCCCAGACACAAAAATCTCTCTGGCTGGCATCTGTGAATAATCATAATACAGAAACTGGGCAAACCAGACAGACAACTGTGGCACCCTCCAATTTAACATTTGGATTATAAAGCTACTGTTGGTTTTGTCAAACTGGATTTTACAGCATTCTGCTGGATTGCATCTTCAGTGCTGCAGTCCCACGTTTAGCACATTTCTCTTGAAAAAGTTCACAAGCTGTATCTCTTATGCTTCAGTTGTCAATCTCTTCAACTTATTTTCCAATAAATAAACAGTATTTAACTGATCTCCTGCTAATGCCATGATCTACCAGCAGTAGGTGAGCTCTGCAGAGCACTGTCTTTTCCTAGCCAGAAGGACCCGGAGGGTTGTACAGATAACATCTTGTGTTTGGCAACTGCAACTAAATATGAAAATACCAGCCAGTATACACTGAAATAGGGGAAGTAAAATTGATTTCATGCTTGCAAACAAGACCCACCTGTGACAACACTTGCTAGGACTCTAGCTTTTCCCTTCCCAACTTATGCCTGGTCAACAAAAAAACCCAGTAGTCTTCTCTTCTTTCCAGAAAATGGATTTAAGCTCAAGCAGTAAATATTTGTGTCTTTATCTCTGTAGGGCCTTGTTTGAAAATGCCACACTATGACTCAACTGCTTTGCTTATGTTTGCAATCACTTGCCAAATGCTAGAGCACAGCACTTGGCCATATTACTGCAATAACAAGAGGGTGCTTGGGCACTGAGAAGACTTTCTGCTTCAGACCTTCTGTAAGCTTGTATTTACAAGGTGTGATGCTAGGACACATCAACTCCTCCTAAACTCATACTCAAACTGTCCAAGTCTTTAAACAATGTCAATTGCCATTTAAAAGATACGAAGTGGCACATGGTAGCAAACAACACATTTCAAAAACTAACCCAAAAAAAGCAGTTCTGTATGTTCGAGGTGCCAAATAACCCTTGCTCTGCATCCCACAAGGCTGGCAAGCTTGGCCACCCCTTTCATGTACCTGTGGGACAGAGACATGATCCCACCTTCTCCCTGTCCCTCTCTGCATCTTTCGGTAACCCTGCCGAAGGGTATCCTGGCAGCAGTGCTCTACATTTCCTTAGCTCAGAAGCTGCAATTCCCTTCAGGGGTGCCGTGTGATGGAGAGGGAGAAGAAACTCCTGACTGCCTTCACGTAATTCATACCCATTTAAGGTCCAGTCACCAGCTACTCACAGAATTCTTCAGCAGATGAGGAGGAATGTGATGCTATGCTGACAGGATAACATAAGCCTGTGCCAGTGCTGCCAGAAGTTCTGTTGAGCTCTCACTGTCTTGATTATTTCATGACAAGGGGTAATTTCCTTTAATTGCAATCAATGCCATCTATTTTCAAAAAGGGGGAAAAAGGGAACACGTATGACTGTGTGCCTATATTATACATAAGTTTATAAAAGGAGGGAAAACATACATATCACACAGTACAGTTTCATGAGCTCACCCTAGTCACTGAATGTATCTAAATTTGATTGTAATACAACAATCCAAGAAATACATGGGGAGATTCAAGTACAGGGTGAAACACTGGCACAGAATTCAGACCAAACTCATGAGCTCGCTTTTTCTTCTTTTTCCCCGTTCTAGTGGTGTGAGTTACTTCCAGCACGAGTCAGACCTATTTTTCACTATTACCTTTAGCACAGTTTATTGCCCAGAGTTGTAGATCCAGGCAATAGGGTATAGTATCAGCAAAAAGGTCAAGGAAACTAAAAAAATAATCTCCAACAGAGGAGCTGGAGAGGATTATAAAAAGGATGATAACAGTAATGTAAAATGCCTTAACAAGATAGCATTTCAGCTAGCTGCCTCCTGTGCTACTTGGTCAGAGAAATGCTGCCAAAGGTAAGAAGTCTAATAAGACAATTCCATTTAATTTGTGTAAACCTTTATTAATTTTATTTAGGCACATTTTTTTATTGCTTGTCCTAAACTGAGAGTACTGGGCACCTTTTAAGAAAAACATGCACAACAATTCAGATCCTCAGTAGAAAAATTCTTACCCTCCATAGCACAGAGCTGACAATAAAAAAAACTGTTGCAAAGTATGAATTCTAGACAGGAAACAGTGTGGCAACCAAAATCACCCCAGTATTTCCAAAGGCAGTGCAGGTACAGATAGAAGATAGTGGAAGAAAACTAAAAAATGATGAATTGAACAAAGGGAAATACACTGGCCTGGTTTACCCGTAAAACCTACAGTGTACGATATAAACCAGAGAGCCTGTAGCAGGGATGTGGCAGATCGGCACGCCCTGCAGTCAGCACTGAACTAACACTCCAACACAGGAATAAACTGAGTTTTAATCGTATTTGTCAGCTTCTGGATGGTAACAAAAAACTGAGTAATTCTTTTACCTGCAGGAGATCTATTCAGTCTCCATCTATTTCTTGAAAATTTGACTAGTACCATTAAATGTCTAACTCTCTTATCACTACCTTTGACAATAATTGTGTCTGATTTATTTCAGAGAACTGAAGAAATTACATATAAAAATTCTAAGATGTCATCAAATAGCATCAATTTCTTAGTTCCTAAATTCAGAGTATTTCATGCTGAAATATTATTGATCCTATTATTTTTAAAAAATATAATCTTTCCAGATATCCTCCTCTGTATATCTCTTAATGACCCTGACCTGTAATTGATGAGGGTTCTGAACTGAAGAAAATTGCCAATAAAATAAAGGTGGGAGAAAAATATGGACTTTAACATCACAGATCCTCCACGCTGAATGTCTCATGTGACTGAAGGAGAACAAGACTAATATGGTAAGTTATGAGTGGATACAATTGTGGATAAAAATAACTGATATGAAATGAAATCCATGTAAACAACTGATTAGGAAAATGACAACCAACAACCTCAGAACTACTTAGAGCTAAGGGAAAAAGCACTAAAGGTCTTTTAAATGGCTGAAAAGGAAATAGCAACAGGAGAACATGTTGGAATTAGATGAGTGACTAGGGTTTAGTGACAGAGAATTCCCTTCTGCAGAAGCAGCACCTATGTGTTCTGCTCAGCACCTGAAGAACGGATGATAAGTTGTCCGCGCTTCACAAACAAGCAGAAGAGGCTATAAATGTACTAATGATAGTAATTAACCTAGAGATAATTGTGTTTCCATAAAACAGATATGCAATAATATATGAAATAGAATTCCAAAAAGGTGGCAGGCATGATTATTCCAAGCAGTCACATTTGACTAATTAAGGACCTTAACACGTTTATCCATTTGTTCATTCATTATACTCTGTAACATAAGGATGTATCCATCAGCCAATACGAATGTTGGTCTAACCAAGTATTTCTATAAAACTAAAATTTCCCAGAAAAGCTTCATTTGTAACCCAACCAATGACGAAATGTTGACAATAACTACCAACTGTATTTTTAACAAGTTCAGAAAAAACAGTAAATGTAACCTAACCTTTTCTTCTTAGATAAAATAAAGATTTCCACAATAATACCAGTTCCAGTACAGGGGACTTTATTTTTTTTTTTTCCTCCTCTGCTTGTGGGGAAATAGTGAAATGTGCCTATATATACTCTTCCTGCACCTGTGTTAGGAAGAAGTAATTTTCATTACATAAATGTGATGTATTGCTAATTAAAGGGAAGAAGAAAGACAATATGATAAAAATTACCTTAAAAGTGCTTAAAAAACCAAAGTGGTATTCAACAAGAACAGCTGATGGGTGTTACCCAGAAGAAAACTAAAAACAGGTAAAAAGATTGAAACTGAATTCCAGGAAGGGAATAAGGAGGGAGCAGAGCTCTTTCTGTAGATGTTACCCACTACCTGCTGCAAAGCAGGTTGAAGAAATATGCATTCTGGACAAAAAAAAGAAAAAAAAAAAAAAGAAAACGAAAAAGATAATTCCACTGAAAATCAGTGTAATATAGCTTCAGGATAAAAAAGTCATTGCAGAACTGCTTAGCATTTCAATGTGTGCCTACATAAAAGGAAAATAATGTAAAAAAAGTAATTTGTTCGGTTTACTTCTAATAACTGTAATTACTGTTACTGAAAAGTAATTACTTTATAAGAATAAAGAAACAATTCCAATGTTTATTGTTCCCTGTTATGCACAAATAAAGTACTTGCTATCCTGACTTCAGGGACACTTTTAGAGAAAACAGAATTGGTGGCAAGTCACACTCGCAATTCCAGCAGGAAAATATTATTTGCCTTTCTCAGATCCAAGATGCAAGAATGATTCCAACACAGGCCACAGTGTAAAAGAGAGACCTGATTTGATAGATCAAAGACATATAATGAGACCCTTAACAGTTACTGTTACTTCATAATAGCAGAATATTTTCTTGTGACATTTCTAAAATTTCAAGAACCTTCTGTCCCCACCTCACCAATGAAAAGAGAGTCAAAAGCCCTGGATCCACCTAACACTGTGTTGCCTTTGATCCCACAGAACAGAAGAAATCCCCGAGCTAGCGTATTTGACAATATGATTAGTCGTTGTAGCTGTCCAGTTAGGTGGTAATAACAGAGTAACACAGGGCGGCTTTTACAACCACTTCACAAAGACTGTTATTAGATCTAAATGGAAATCAAGAGGTTCATTTTTACAGTGGAAAAATAAAATTTCAAAATACACTGAGAAAACCTTGAGACCTTTATCTTCAAGAAGAAACCCAAAGAATAGACAGAACAGTTCTGACTTGCTGACATTTGTCTGTGAGGCGGCAACTGTAGATTCAGATTTCTGTTCTGCCTGAGTTGAAACAGATCTTGCTATTCGGTCTTTGACAACCCAGAAATGCACCTTACCACGATATAATTCACTATGGTGAAACAAAGAAATGAGAAATCTTCCTAAGGGGTATTTATTCAAACTGATTTGCAGATTTTGGAGCACTGACATTGTGGTGCAATGGTAAATACCACCCAAAACCAGTTCTTACTTAGTTTTACTTATGATCAAATTATACTGCTTTTGCAACATACTCCAGAGGAGAATTATTATTTAATTCAAACTTTTAGTTACATAAAAATATCATCCTTTATCACTTAACACTAGCATCTAGAGAATTCAGTGAATCAAAGCAGAACAACAATGTAAGGCATTTTTCAGTGTGAAATCACACATACACTAGCAGAGTTAAGACTCATACAGCATCAGTTCTTTGGGATAGAAGGAAACTCCTGGAGAAATAAACTAAACCAGGTGAAAAGAGAATCATAGTGGCCTTTTCATTTATCCAGTGGTGAACAGCCATTCTGAAAAGCAAAAAACTTCAACAGGAATTCTTCTTGCTTGTCTAACTGTCTAACTTCACTTATCAGATTTTGATCAAATCCATTAAAATGAAGGGGAAGTGAAGGGGAGGCTGTCTTACTTGGATCCAAATCTTAATATTGTGGAGGAGAAGAAAGCACTTGTATGGTTGCTTTGTAACTCATCTGAAATGTGCCACTTTGCATCAGCTCCAGAGAACAATTAACTACATTTTCTTAATGGAGGGAGACAGAATTGTATTTTTGGTCACAGTGGCCTTTTCCTGGGCTGGTCTCCTGAGAGAACATCATCGGCCACACACAAACACACGGATACAGTCTGAATGATGCTGCTGCCTGCCAAGGGAGTCGCGTCATGTAGGCGCTACAGGAAGAGAGCTCGGCAGAGAGCTGACACTGTCCTCTAGGCAGTCAGCTGGGGGGGAACAAAAGCAGTTAATATTGAATTGACTCACCTATGATTCAGGGTCGCTTCAACAAGCCAAAGTTAAATATTCTTATTTCAGACATATTGAAACACTTTGGATTAAAAAGTAAATAGTTAATATTTCAGAGAATGGTGTTTTCAAGACTTATTTAGCAAAAAAAAATTCAAATTATAACTTTTTAAACCATGAAAACAGATATGAAAACAGTAATGTTTCATGTGAATAGAAATTCTAAACTCAGCTTTCACTTTTACATAGGACTTGGGAAAATGGGAACACAGTGTTCATATATATTCTCTACTGGAAAAACAAAATAGTTCTGTTTTGCCAAGTCTACCAGGTGATATCTCAGAACAAGAGAGGAGAAAGAAAAAAAAAAATATATCCACACACTTGCAGAGTTCTACTTACAAGTTTTGTTTACTTAGCAGGTTTTTTTTCCCCCCATCCGATTGTAAGTGTTAGACTACATACTCTCTGGAGCAGCAGTAAGTGTAGAAGAGTGAGGAACCGAGAAACATGCTCTCATGCAGAAATATTCTCTGGGATATAAAGCTAGTGTTGTCAGCACACTGTTTCTCTAGATGCTGCGTACAAGAAGTGTAATGAAAATAGTTTCATAGTCCCTCTCCTCCACTCTGCAGCATCCAGGTCCAGAGCATGAGAATGTCCAGCAGCTTTAGCTGGCTTTGCTGTTTTCTGGAATTGACCTTTGAATTTTTACTGGAAACAGGTGGCAAAAAAGTAATTCTTATTTTGTACATCCCTAACTTTCTAAATTCCCTTGAAACATTCCTTCCTCTTTTTTCTTTTTTTTTTTTTTTTTTTTTTTTTAAGGTATTTAGCAGTCATAATTTGGTATTTACTGCCTCTTATGTTCTCAGAACTGATACTTTCAGGTATACATAGCATCACTAGATGCTTTCTTGTTCTGTTCCATCTTGCGTCTCAGTCTTGAGCTCAGGGGTTATTAAGCAGAGCAAGAAGTAAGGTGATCCTACTATGAAGAGATTCCCAGGTTTTGCCAAATGGGATCATGCTTATTCCGAAATTCAATGGGATCTCTAATTTTCAGTTTCCCATAGGACAGTAAGTAATGAAATAACAGTTCAGAAGTTTAAAACCCAACACCTGACAACTGAAAGTCTCACATTATTCTTTAGGGCAAAGTCTGGTTGGCTGTGGTGGGCTCACCCTGTCTGGATGCCAGGTGCACATCAAAGCCACCCTCTCACTCCCCCTCCTTAACTGGACAGGAGAGAGAAAACGTAACAAAAGGCTCCCGGGTGGAGATAAGGACAGAGAGGGATCACTCACCAATTACTGTCATCATCAAAACAGACTCAGCTTGGGGGAATTAGTTTAATTTATTACCAATCAAATCAGAGTAGGATAATGAGAAACAAAACCAAATCTTAAAACACCTCTCCCCACCCCTCCCTTCTTCCTGGGCTCAACTCCACTCCCAGTTTCTCTACCTCCTCCCCCCCAGCAGCACAGAGGGATAAGGAATCTGGGTTGGGGTCAGATCATCACATGCTATTTCTGCTGCTTCTTCCTCCTCAGGGGGAGGACTCCTCACACTTTTCCCCTGCTCCAGTGTGGGGTCCCTTTCACAGGAGACAGTCCTCCAGGAACCTCTTCAATATCTTTCCCACAGGGTGCAT
>NW_010297633.1:0-16173 GCF_000700745.2 Antrostomus carolinensis | reverse complement strand
GGCAGTGTGATATCCTACCTCACCATGATCTTCACCATGGGCTGCAAGACAATCTCTGGTCCAGCACCTGGAGTACCTCCTCCTCCCCCTCCTTCTTCACTGACCTTGGTGTCTGCAGAGTTGTTTCTCTCACATATTCTCACTCCTCTCTCTATCTGCAATTGCACTGTTTTTTTTGCCTTGCCCTTCTTAAATATGTTACCACAGAGACACTATCACCATCGCTGATGGCCTCAATTTTGGCCAGCAGCAGGTCTGTCTTGGAGCCGGCTGGCGTTGGCCTTACTGGACACGGCTGGCGTTGGCTATATTGGACATAGGGGAAGTTTCAGGCAGCTTCTCACATAAGCCACTTCTTCGCCCCCATCCACTAAAACCTTGCCACACAAACCTAGTACATCGTTATACTGCTGAACTGTATCATCTCACTACCGTGAATTCTGCAGTGGGTATCACTGCACACATTCTCCTAACAACCCACTGCCTGTGTTCAGGACAAACACCATAAGTAGAGCAAATCATTAACATGCCCAGGGACCATCACAGAAAAATATGCTCACCTAGTACACACAGGTGGGATACTAGGCTGATAAAGTGGCAACAATCGTGCCTGTTTCCCATCATTGCAGAACAGGGCAGTACAACCCCAGCAGACACAGAGGCAGGATCCCAACTCAGCCATCCTCAGGCCCCCAGCAAGCCAAGGAGCAGCAGCAGCAGCCTGCTCCTAGGTCCAGCTGTGAGCTTGCAAAGAAGGATGCACTTGACTTCTCAGGCAGCATTCAGCACTCCAAATCTTGTTCCATATTTCTTAACACAAAAAGCAGCCATCTGTACCGTGCCATTGTCCAGGGGCTGTCTGGCTGGTAAATTTTATTTGGGAAAACATTTCTCCCAATATAATGTAGATATATTTACACCTCTCCCAATATAATATTGATTTATTTACAAAAACTATTTCAGATAATGTAATAAATATTCAGAAATTACCTCTCACTCAGAAGAGTCATTTTACTGCTGCATCTCTCTTGCAATTCTGATTCTATAAAACTGTCCTCATGTCTCTAAATAAGACTTTTATCTTTGGTGTCAATCAGCCTTGAGGAGAAAGCAGCATGCTACCCTATGATTAGGAGTGAGCAGGATCCTTCTTTAAACATCAGGGACAGTTGCTAGCAACTTGAAACAAAAAACTGTATATGTAAACAATTTGTGAATGGAGGAAAATAATTTTGGATAAACATTCAGGTCACCAAGATATTGAAAATTCAGGGACAGTTGCTAGCAACTTGAAACAAAAACCTGTATACATGTAAACGATTTGTGAATGGAGGAAAATAATTTTGGATGAACATTCAGCTCACCAAGATATTGAAAATGAAGACTTTCATTCATTCTTGAAGAGAAAATATTCTTGTTTATCATGTAAACTTTATTCAAATTTTATGCAATTAATGTTTTACAATTTGCAATAATTGCAGAGCAAAAAATCTTGTTTACAACTGAGGTACATGAGGTACATTGTCAGCTTCAGTCTGTACTAGCCTGTATGCTATTTTGAGACAAAGTTACATCATCACTAACAATATTACTTTATCCATGCTGATCAACTGAAAAATCAGGAAAGAGGAGCTGAAATTCTGCAAAATCTCTTGTGATACTTATGGAACCTATCATTACAATTTATTTAAAAAATAATCAGATTTAATACTTTTGCAAATTGTAAATGAAAATTAAAAAAAAAAAAAAATGATTATGCCCTAATTGCTTGGTTCAAATTTTAATTTAAGATTTGAAATAAAATTCCTTTTGTTAAAAGCTAAAGCTGTTAGGGCCTATATATCATGTTCTTCCTGATTCTGTTTGCTAATGAACTGTAGATGATCAACATGCAAAATATCCCTCCTAATTGTCTCAAAATTTTCTCTCAAAAAATTAAGTCAATCTAAGTTTTATACAGCTGAGTAGCCAAAGGTGACAAAATCCATCCACATATATATGTCAGAATTTATCCTTAGTCAAAGAATTACCTGCTGGTTTTCACTGTATATCACATATTTCTCAGTTCTGTGGTCTTTTCCCAAAATACATCATCTTTTCTTCCATATTTAAATTATTAATCATTGATATACACTACAACACAAACAGTGAAACACAGGACAAAACAGAAATTCAGGGATATTGAAGACTGGGGATAATATTCTCCACAGGCATATGAACCGTAATCCCACTGAAGTGAGGATGTGTTGTGAAATACAGACTTGCTATTCATCAACAACCCTTCCACAATATTTTAGTCACCGGTGTGATTCAGCCAGTTCTGAAACAGATCTGATGAACTGGCCCCTGAAGAGGCCTGTCTCATGCACTACTTCATTTCAAACCCCTCAGCCTCTCCCAAATTTATTGCCACTCCTGCCACCCAAGCAGCAGTCTTCAACCAAGGGAAAAGCCTGAAGACCACCACAGAGATGAAAGCAGGTACCAGCAGGATTTCCACCTTCCAACCTCAAATCCGACATCTAATTCACAGAATGACAGAATTACCTAGATTGGAAAAGACCTTTAAGATCATCGAGTCCAATCATTAATCTCACACTGACAAGCCCCCGACTAAACTGCGTCCCTAAGCGCTGTGCCTACGTGACTCTTAAATGCCTCCAGGGATGGGACCTCCACCACTGCCCTGGGCAGCCCCTTCCAGTGCCTGAGAACCCTTTTGTCCTGGTTTTGCTACGATAGAGTTAATTTTCTCCTGAGTACTTAGAAGAGCCATGTTTTGGTTTCAGTTCAGACTTGCTTTGAGAACATCATTGATAACAGTACTAATGTTATTAGTTTCTGCTGGAGCTCAAGGCCATCATGTTTGGCTGGTTCACAGCTACATTAGGGCTGGGAGGGAGAAGCACAGTGAATAGCAAAGCCCAAAATTGGCATTTGGATGTGCCAGTGAAATATTCCATATCATATCCCATCATGTTTAGTGTATTATCTGGGGCTGACCAGAAAGGGGGGGTGGATTTGCTCGGGTTTTCTCTCAGGTTCTCTCTCTCTGGCTTTCTCTCGGGCTCTCACTCTCCCGGGATCGCGGTTTCAGTTCGGGATTGTCGCTCCTCTGGGATCGTTACCCAGGAACAGGCCGGGTTTATCAGTGGGTGGTGAGCAGTTGCACTGAGTTATCACTCCTTTGCATATCTTATTACTGTTATCATTATCACTACTATTTTAATTAGTTGTTTAGGTTTGGGGAGTTTTTTTAAGTTTCATTTTATTTCTATTATTAAACTGCTTTTATCTCAATCTACAAGCCTCCTAATTCTTGCCCCAACCCTCTCCCCTATCCCCTGGGGGTGGGGGTGAAGTGGGTGAACGGCTGTGTTGGCTGCTAGCCAAGGGCTAGCCCAGTGAAACTATCACACCTTTCAGTAAATAAATTCTTCCTAATATCCAATCTAAACTTCCCCTGGTGCAATTTGAGGCCATTTCCTCCCATCCTGTCAGTTGTTACTTGGGAGAAGAGGCCAACCTCCACCTCTCTACACCCTCCTTTCAGGTAGTTGTAGAGAGCAATTAGGTTTCTCCTCAGCCTCCTCTTCTCCAGACTAAACAACCCCAGTTCCCTCAGCCGCTCCTCATAAGACATGTTTTCCACAGGCCCTTCACCAGCTTTGTTGCCCTTCTTTGCACACACTCCAGCAACTCAATGTCCTTCTTGTAGTGAGGGGCCCAAAAGCAACAGACTTCAAAAGCAAAAGAAGATGGTAAAGTTTCTGACATTTTTATTAAAGGATATAGGATTTGAAACCATGGATGGATGTGGAGTTTCTGACAATCCTACTATGCTTGATTCTCAATATGCAATACCAAGGACCTGATCTGGAAGTTCAGGACTCATGAAATCTGCTTGCAAGAGAGGTAAAACTCAGGAATATGGAGCAATCAGAAGCTGCCCATGCGCTACTGACACTAGGACACAAGTTTCTGCACGTTCCTGTACGCATGCATGCTGTCTTTGGGGCGATACCTGGACATGCACCATCCATCACAGCCACTACTCAAGTTTTCAAGAAAAAGAAATCCAGATAGGAACTGCACCATATCCGCTGCAGTGAATCCCCCTATTTCCCCTCCTCCTTGTTGTGTACCTCCATGCAAAACCAGGACACTGACCATCTGGAGATATCAAAATTTGCATGCTGGGAATAAGTCAGTCTTATCACAGGCAGAGTCAGAAAAGGCACACAAATACCCAGCAGTGCTGCTACCCCTGTACCAGCACCTTCCTCACTGATCCATATTCCACAAATACTGCACGAACTGAAGCTGGTTAATCCACAAAGGATACTTACAGAATGACAGAATGGTAGAGGTTGGAAGGGACCTCTGGAGACCATCTAGTCCAAACCTCCTGCCAAAGCAGTTTCATCTAGAGCAGGTTGCACAGGATCACAGCCAGGTGGGTTTTGAATGTCTCCAGAGAAGGAGACTTCACAACCTCTCTGGGCAGACTGTTCCAGTGCTGTCACCCTCACAGTGAAGAAGTTTTTCCTCATGTTTAAGCAGAATCTCTTGTGTTCCAGCTTTTGCCCGTTGCCCTTGTCCTTATCTCTGGCCACCACTGAAAAGAGTCTGGCCCCATCCTCTTGACACCTGCCCTTTAGGCATTATAAGCATTGACAAGATCTTCTTCTCCTCTCCAGGCTAAACAGAACCAGCTCTCTCAGCCTTTCCTCATAATAGAGATGCTCCAGTCCCCTCAACATCTTTGTAGCCCTCCGCTGGATTCTCTCCGGTAGTTCCTGTTCATTCTTGAACTGGGGAGCCCAGAACTGGACACAGTACTCTATTCTTTCCCTTCAAGGCATTATCAGTGCTCTCACTGATAACTAGAGAAATTTCAGATGTTTTGCAGATTTAAATGCAAAAATCAGTAACATAGAGACCTCAGGACATTAAAGATCCTCAGACAGCTTTGTAAGACTAGAGGCATTAGCCTTGCTGTCTCTGTGAAACCCTGATGAGATTATTTTTTAAGTTTCCCCTCTTGACATGTATTAAATGCTGTTGCTGATTTTAGGCTGGAAATGGTTGTGGGGTAAGAAATCCCAGTGTATATTTTATATATCAACTTGTTAGGTAAGATCATTATTATTTTATCATACAAAACAGTGCTGAAATTTCACTGTCACATCAGCTGCTGTTTACCTACTAACGTGCTCACATAAGATGTTGCTAAATGATTAAATAGCTTTCTGACTTAATTCTCTAAAATTCTATTCTGAAGAAGAGTGGAGAACATTAACTTCTACTGCTTTATACCATAAGCAGTGTTCATTCTGCAGACCTTCTGGAGATACTGCTACAGCTGACTGTTAGCAGTGCTCTACAAAATGTTTTAAATAATACAGACCATATCTTCAGAAACTCATGTTCCTCTCCCACTCTAATTTTCAGTTGTCCTATTTATTGTTTAGATGGCAGCTCAAGATACTGCTATTCTTCTTCCACAGTATCTGCCACGTTGCCATAACTCCTTAAACTTTCCTCGCCAGCAAGAAGCTGTTACAGACTCTCAGCCTCACCAACCTCCCTGGGATTCACAGCAACACGGACTGCAGCCCAAACTTTCCAGCAATTTTGATGTTGCATGGTTTTAAGACCCTGAAGTAAGAATACTAAAGTGAGGCCACACAAAACATCCTTAGAGAATTCCATCCCATCCCCACTATCTGCAAATGAAGCTGTTTTAACCAACTTCTGTTAACACTACTGCACTTCGATGCAATTTTTGTTAATAGTAATTGCATTTTTTTTAGCTCAGATTTCTATCCTCACAGAGAGAGAGGAAAATGAAATAGCACATTGTAAGGGAAGAAGTAAGATTCTAAGACTCACTTGAGGAAGCTACAAAAGCAGTAGTCTTCAAAAACTGCCTTGAGAAATTAATAGGAAAGTTGTACTTACAGGGAAAGGAAAAGAAGAGATAGAAGAGAGGAAGAGTCATTGCTGTCACTCAGTGGCCTGCTCTTTGCAACTGGTTTTTCAGATAATTTAGTCAGAGCAAGGCTTAAATGTCTCAATGGAAATTTTAGACGTTCTGCTGCAAATATCCCCCGTTGCATCAGAGCTAATTTAATTTCACCTCCCTGGTCCCTGGTACAGTGGGATATGTTAATCCTATACAGAGCCTGAACGCTCTGAGCAACCATCCTAGTCCATGAGGTTCTATCAGGACAGAGGAAAACAAAAGCCAGGCAGTGGACATGGTGCGGGCACATCCATGAGCATTCGGATTTGTCCTTCAATTCAAAGCTAAGAGAACCTTGAGAGTTCTTGGAGCACTTTGAGTAAACTCAAGTTTACTTGAGTAAAGTACTACACACATTTCTATTAACTTCTAAAAAGACTCCTCTCCCACGAGAGCCCATAATAAAACTTCCATAACCTTTAAATTACTATTTCAAGATCTTTAACTACTTAATATATATGGACCATAGTAGGTTCACTGGAGTTAACTAAAAATTAATAAATGAGCAAGAAAAAAAAAAGAAATATATATTTCAACTCACGTATACGCCAACAAACTTACCAAGCACAGATAATAAACTAGAAACTTATAGTACCTGTGATATTTCATTAATAATTTTTTTTAAATGCTTGAAAATTTAAAGTAATTTTAAATTACCTTAAGAAAATAATGCATAAAACCAAAGATTAGCAGTGTGGAACTAAACTAATATAGAAAATCAGTTATTGCATTGCAAAGCAGAAGTGAAAATTAGTTTGTAGTCCTTGATCATGAAGAACAGTTGATTAGGAACAATTCTCAAAGAGGCTCACTGTGTTTTCTGAAAGGAAAAAAAAAAATTAACAATGGCTCTGATCCCACATAAAACACTAAACATGGTCAGAAACTCACAGAATGTGACTGTAAACATTGTCACATACTGCAAATGCTCAGGGGGAAAAACCTACAAGCCATTCTTTTCAATAATATCTGGATCTTTCATGGCACTAAGGTCCCTGTGTGGTGTGGAGCTTGTGAGTCAACACGCATCTTTCTCAAGCTCAGCTGTTTCATGTGGGACGGATGTGGGAGCCCACTGCTAGGCGAGCCCATGTATCCAACACCATCCCCATCACAAGCCTCCACTCCTAAGCGTGCTTTTGCTACGCATGACTCTGCATGTGCACGGGCTCATGGGGAAGGGAAGGCACTTTCCCACATCATGATTAGCGCAGAAATAGTAATCGTGGCACTCGTGGCACAAGTCTCAACGGCACAGACCTTCCAAGCTTTGCGATGCCAGTTTCCAAAGCATCCTCCCACCAGCTGCACCTCAGTTAAAAGTATTTCCTGGATTCATGCTGGTGTTACCGCTGATACACTCTCCTGTGATGTGCCAGGTGCTGGAGAGGTGTTTAATTGACGCAATCCGTGATTTAAAACACTGCTGTTGTAAGAACCACTCTCTCTTCTGCCAGGCACCCAGAGGCTGGAAGGCTGACAGCTGGACTGTGTGCAACGCGTCTGTTTGTGATGCACTTCAAGAGCCTTACAAAAAGCGCCAAGTATTGGATTATTACCACTTGGCAGGCCTGAGATGTGTATACAGGGCAGGAATCACAAATTTTAGCAGTCTGACCTGGCTACCTGTTCTAAAAAGGGGGAGAAAAAATTATGTTTAGTACAGCTGAAACATGTACACCACAGGCAAAAGCCTTACAGAAGAGAAAGAAAATATAAATCACTCCTCAGAGATGAGGGAATGTTCCCTTTTAAAAGGCTTCTAAGCCATCAGTCATCATTCCTAAATTCAGTCAGTGTGCACAACAAGAGAAATCCAGATTGAGCCAGGAGGAAAATCTGCACAACCAAGTGTCCATCTGAACTAACACCAGGTCTGACAGAAGAAGATGGGAGCCAACACACCAGCACTGTAGCCCACCCTGTCAGGCTGCTGGGCACACACCGATTTGCTAGTTAAGCTGATCAAGATGCATAAAAATAACGTTTCAGGAGGAACCAGTCTTTTCAACACCTCCTCAGTCTCAGGTTATTTACTGTCCAGGTGCAAGTGAGACACTGCCTGCTTGCACGTGGTGGGCCCCTACCTGTCATGGTGAAATCAAAAGTTCTCTCCTTTCAAAGTAATGCTTTAATTGGCTCCATAGTAGTTTGCTCTTATTAGCAGCAATTAACCAGCATCTGATTAGAATTATATGAGGTCTTCTGTGCAGCTGAGGGATTACAACCTGCTGTGTGCACAACTATCAGCGTCCAACAAAGCCAAGCCTGAGTCAGTTGGAACAGCTGTTTGTGCACATGGTCAGGAGGGGCAGCTGCTGCTGGTCATCTACAACTGAGCTCAGTTAGTCTTGTGAACCTGCTAAACACCTGGGCTATCAAGCAAAACTCCCACTACCTTCAATGGACCAGGACTTAACCCCCAAAAATATGAGGTTCTGTTTCTAAGAGATGCACTGTTTCATTCAAGGTTTGGTAACAAAGCAACAAAGTTTCATGGAAATTCTCCAGCCTGAATATTCTGTAAAACTGCTAGTGCTGCACCATACAGACCTCGTGATCTGTACTCCGTTTTCTGGGGTATTTTTAAATCCAATTTGCATCAACCATGATCTTTCAGTTCATGATCCTTCCTTCTAACTGCATGGGAAAGCCTCACAGATAATAAATAATTTTTAAACCCCTTAGTTCTTTAATCTCTTCACTAAGGTAAATAATGACATCAGAACCAGTATCTAATCAATTTCTAGGGGCAAAAAAGAACTCCAGTCACATTCTGCTGAGCTGGCAGTGGGCAAGGGTTGGTTTTGGTTTTAATTAATGATGTATAAGGGAGAACATTAAGAGCAGTATGACTAAGGGCACTACTGAAGGAATGTTTGGGAGAAGAGGCAGGCATCACATCTACTTCTTGGTGATTCACAATTCCTTTTATTACTACTATTTGTTATTTTTATGCAATCACTACTATTCCACGCTAAAAGAAAGTGAACCATCGACAACGAAGGTTTCACCCAGCAAATCCACATCCACAACACTACCGTTTTGTTCAAATTAGTAACTTTTTTAAACAAAAGGAAATTATATTCCACTTGCAGAAAACAAGTTATCCACACTTCCCATGTAGCTTTGAGAACACTCCCAAAATGACAATTCTTGATATGCAGTTTCTCTGCTATTCCACTTATTCAGGGTTCTTGTACCCAATTTCACAGTTCATTCCTAGTGCCAAAGCTTGCTTTTTTTTTTTTCTTTTTTTCATATTGAAAAACGTTTATTTAGATATATTAGGTTGAAGGGTAATAGGAGGCTGGCTGAAAGAGTTGGGGCTGTTCAGCCCGGAAAAGAGAAGGCTCCAGGGAGATCTTATAGCAGCCTTCCAATACCTGAAGGGGCTACAAGGAAGCTGGGGAAGGACTTTTCATAAGGGCAATTAATGACAAAACAAGGGGAAATGGGTTTAAGCTGGAAGAGGGTAGGTTTAGATTGGATATTAGGAAGTTTTTCACTGTGAGGGTGGTCAGACACTGGAACAGGTTGCCCAAGGAAGCTGTGGATGCCCCCTCCCTGGAAGTGTTCAAGGCCAGGCTGGATGAGGCTTTGAGCAACCTGGTCTAGTGGAAGGTGTCCCTGCTGATGGCAGGGGGGTTGGAACTAGATGATCTTTAAGGTCCCTTCCAATCCTAACCATTCTATGATTCTATGATAATAAAGCTGTGCTGTCAATTGTACTAATGGTATGAAAAAGTGTAGTTGTATAGAAACAATATAGAAAATAAATCCAGATTTTAGTTAGCCATCTTCACATTATATTCCATAACTTCTAGCTTGCTAGAAATAGTATACTTGATTATATATTTAAGTTGCCACTGCTAAACAAATAATAACCATTCTGCTGTAAGACAAAATGTTAATCCATTCCAGAGAAAACTGTGCATAATCTAATTATCACTAAGCTTTTTGTCCACATTTAATTATCAAAACTTACACTTAAATACTGATCATCAACATAAATCCTTTAAGCCTCCTGTTGAGTAGACTCTGTCTGCAAGTGTCTACACTCACACATATGTGCACAAACACAACTGTAAGACTCATTTTATGCACTTTAAGACTGGAGCTCTTTGCTAAGTCACTGCCTTGCACTGCATCACAGTTTGAAGTATGAAATCAAGTTATAAAGAATTTGATTAATATAGTTTAACTGCCAAAATTTTATTTTGCTCATGTTTGCAGAGCCAGAAAGTCTAAACATAGCTTGATGAGGTAGACCCACCACACCAAGTCACTTTCATTTGGGAATCCTGATAGCTGGCAGGAGCTTTTCACGTAGCCAATTATAACCTTCAGTTTCTGTGGTGGCAATGCTGCTGTTTGACAAAGATGCATCCCACACATTTCGAACCACTCCGCCTTCCTCATGCAAATTTAACAAATGACTTATATTTACATGGAAAGCTTCCAGTTTTATAAAATTAGGTGCCACAGGGAGGTGACTTTCATTCGTTCAGTAACTACATATGAGCAATCCACAAATGTACCCTTTTCTTAAGAACAGGTATAAATAAACCTACAGAAATATTGTTATGGGCCCAGCAAAAAAAAAATTATGAAGTGTTATCACAGGAAATCACTCAGGTAGCGTGGTTGACCAAAGGAAGTTCACTGTTAAATTAGCGAGCACATGCGGTGAATACAAAAGTGCCTCACAACTAAATCCAACAAAACCCGCAAATCCACCAAGAACAAACAAATGTAGTTCAAATCATCTTGGAGATGTAATTTTCAGGCTGTGTGCCAGTTTCTGCATAAGCCCATTGTTCTTCAAACAGCTTCAAAGCCTAAAATGATCTGGTAAAGAACTCCACCTGCATAACTCTGAGTCTGCTCCAGGGATGTGCCGGAATGGAGCATGTTGAAGGCCACCAACCCAGCACCTATCCCTGGCCAGTACCAGGCACTTTATGGACTGAGCTGCAGGAGTAAACTGCAACAGCACTCACCAGGAACAGACCTCAGCTCTGCAAGGTGAAATAAATATTGTCAATCTGCTTTACTGCTTTTTAAATGAAACCTTTATTGAAAGTCTTACCCCCAAAAAACATGGTTACAGTTTATTTTCTCCTCATTTCTGATGAGGCAGGAAACATCAGATCATGTGACTGATTTTTTTTTACTAATTAACCTGCCAGGCTGAAATAGCAAAAAGAATATATTTCCTTTTGATTTTTAAAAAATATCTATTTGTTATTGTTCATTCATATTAAAAAAGTATTTAGAGAAAAAAATCAGAACTCAACATTAAGTGTCTCTTTAGTTCAAAGTGAAGCATTCTCTTCTAGATACTTGTAGGAAATGCAGCGGGAACTAAAAGCTGTATTTTCTAGGGCTTAGTAATAATGTGATGTTGTTTTACCCAAGACTTCAGTAATTAAATTCAATCACCCAGAATATGAGAGATCCACACATGATTTTTTTTCCTGTGCCCAGTAGGAAGTAGATCCATTAGTCTTAATCCATAGGAAAGTGTTCATCCACTAGGCTGTAAAAGAAAATGACCCACCTCCATACTAACTCTTCTACCTTTCTTTCTGCTATCAACAAAACTATCACAACATATTTCAGAGGACACAGCATCTCAGCTAAGAGACTAGCAAACTGACACACAGCTGCCACATTGCACAGTACTCCCTGAAGAGATTATGTCTAATGAAGAGTCTGGAAGATAATTTTACAGGTCATTTCAAGCAAGATAGTTGAGGCTGGAGAGAAAAATGATGATATGCCAATAGCAGAAACTGTTATATTGCAGGCAGGGAAGAAAATATTGAATATTTTGAACAAAAAAAGTGTTTTAACATATGCATTGGGTTTCATAGTGCCAAGAAACACTTGATCTGAAAACTACAAAAGCTGAGGAATAATCTACACCTGAAGGCAGTTATGCACATCAGAACCCTTTTTTCTCCTGTTTTCATCTCATAATTTCTGAGCCTCATTTACAAGTGACATATTTATGCATAATCATCCCTCCTCACGTGCACAAGAAAATATATTTATTTTTCACAATGCAAAATATTTCAAAGTATAAATAAGCAATATAACCAGATGTCTGACTGAATTAGTGTATTCTCACTAGCTTAGCATGCTGACAATCTGTTCTTCAATAACATTTTTTCAGCATGAAAGTCTACATACAAGTACTATCACTTTCAAATCCCACTGCACATCAGCACTCAGATTTGGGGTTAGACCTTAAAATGTACTTTCCATCCTGCTTGAAACTACAAAACCAGGCTCTTTGCTAGGGAAATACTTACACAAGAAGAAAAAAAAAAAAACATACCCACATTTTTGTATTTCAGGGGGCAATCTTCGGACATGTATGTCACAATGTATTTTTCGATACATTAGGGGCCAAACTTGATGACTAAATGGGAGGGGACTACAAGAAAGGAAGTGCTTACTTGCGTATAATTTCTCATATATAATTACTAAGTGCTTAAAAGTACCCTCATCTTTTGGAAACCACCTAGTTACAAATTCTGCAGCTAGCCTGAGGTGTGTTTTTCCTACCAAAGGCTCTGTTCAAACGAAAAGCGAGATTTTTCTGCACAAAATCCCATCAGAATTTCGGTTTGCACCATACCACAAATATAGGTAGGAGTCTTCCATCCACTTACTACAAAAGACTATGTGACCCCACTTGGTAAGGCTGCTGAGCCCCAGATACCTTGCTGAAGTCTTGTTTGCAACAAAGGTAGCAGCTACCTCGGACTCAGTAAAGCTGCTCTTCAGAAAGAGTGGTACTCAATTCATGCTCATTCGATATGACACACATTGTTAAGCATGAGTACTGAAACTCAAAGAAAGCCTCAAATATATGAGAAAATCTGTCAGGTCTCTTGCTGCCCACAGAGTTAGTTAACATTGACAGCTCAGTATTTCAAATATCTTTCCAGTCTACAGGTAACTTTATATTTAAGCACATTATACTGTCTCAGCCTAAACATAACAGAATAACCCAATCAGCGCTGCTGAACTCATTTACACATCAAGTCAGCTGGGCTGATCACTGACAGCTATTCTGATTTTTAATGTGACCACACTATTTTACAGTTAATGAATCATCCGAAAAATCACCTGGGGAAAGAAAAAAAAATGTGCAAACTCAGTGTCTCTTATTAAACAGGTAATTACTTGCTGTTACAAAGGGACTGTATATCCAGGCTCAGGAGTAACACCACTGAACCTAAAGGAGTAGTTTGATGGATTTGAGCTTAGAAAAAAATAGTTCTATGAAAATGTTTTTTGTTTTTTGTGGTTTAATTATTAGCCAGCCACTACACCACTTAAAGGCAGACAAAAAATAACACATTAAAAACTTATTCTATAAACAACACAGACAATAACATCAGCATTAGCACTAAATCACCACTTGAGGAAAACTATTCCTTGGTATCAGTCTCCTTTTCAAGCGACAGTCACATGCCACCAGTAAGCATGCTACTGTCAGTAATGTTTAAAAGGAGGTACACTCCAGCTTTTTTTGGACATCAGCTGTACTCTGCATCACTGTTCTGCATTAATCACCATCACACAAGATGTTCCTGGGGCACTTTCGCACATGCAAATGATGCCTATCATTTTCCAGTTGGTTTGAAAAAAATAAATCTCTAGCAATTGGATATACCAAGAAATAGTCTAAGTGAAATGTAAGTAGCTTCAGTTAAAACAGTTTAATACACCAAATGATGCAATCTAGAGGGTTATTTTGTTGTGTTTGCATTTAAGTGCAGACATACCACTTGATCTCAAGGGACACATAGCTCTATCTCAATGGACTGACCCACAGACCCCATGGTTTAGACTCATAATTGAAATGGTCACCAAAGATTCATACAAGGACTTCAAGGAAAAATACAGCACCTGACAGCACACCCAGCTCCCTCAGCTGCCATATTTCTGGAGAAGTAGCTACAGAACAAACATTGTCAAACCATGTTTGGACAGACTTAATAAGGGACACATACTGAGTCTAAGTAGATTCACAGCATGTGAAATAATGATTTCATACAACTTATCTGTATGGTAATACATGTCCTTCATCAGCAGTATCCTCAGGATCTCCAGAGACCCTATGACTCTACAGATAAATGATAAGATTCATATAATACTCTCTACCATAACAACAGGACATACTCATCATTTGAGGGTTTTCAAATAAAATTGAGAAAAGTATTCTTACATTTAGAATACTTTTTACTGTAGATGACAAAGATTATAAACAGTATATCCTAAACATGGGCCATCTGATTATGTTCTTAGCCATATGAAGGCCACTAGTAAATAATGACTTCTGGCTGAAAAGACAAATCTGCAAAATGTATCCAATGTACCTATGATGCAGGCAGAATTTAGGCAAGAAAATTCCAACCTGTGCTTAGTAATCACCATACCCTGGAGGAGTCTATACTCACTGCATTCACCCCTGCCAGTCAAGGAAGTCCTTGCAGTGGCTGCATGTAGGCATTGTCTACAGGTGCCTGTCAAGTGGTTCCTTTCTGCATCCAGAGATGCCCCAAGGGACAGATTCTTCATGCCTAAACGTGCGTCTAAAAAACAAGCACTGCCCACTAAAGGACTCTTTTTAGTAGCAATTATATAAATTTGAGAAGGGGCACATTCCTCAAATTTATATCCACCATGCATATCAGGTAGCTTCTGTCTATTCTCGCAAAGACTGATGGAAACATCTTCCACTGGGGAGGCACTCCAGGGTCCTGGACTTATCTGTACCACAGAAGCAGTCATCTAAGACCTTGACATGACATAACTGGAGATAAATGTCTACACTTAGTGCCACCCTAGTTCTACAAAGCAACCTGATTAGGTTTTCCTTATTGCCACTGTGAGATGATGAGAGGCCATCTCCACACCTGTGTGCATGACCAAGAGCTACTAGCACAGGCTTATACTACTGAAGTGAAAATATCAGCATCCCACTGACCACACAGATTTTAAGAGATGCTTTGAATCACTTGCAAGATACATCTTCTCATAGATGCACAACGATTCTGAATGAGTACACACCAAAGGAACTTCAGAATTGCCATATTAGTTCAAGGCTGAAGTCCACTAGTCAGAACCAATCTCTGAACTAACCATCATGAGGTTTTTCTTCAGAAAGCATTCATTAGACAGATCCATTCATATATTTTGAGTTGGGGTTTAAGTCCAATGTGCAATAACATATGCTTTTATAGCTACATGAGCATCCTGAATTAGTGCTCTACAGAGACACTTAGAAATAGCAATACAGCAGAGAATTCTGAAAAGGACAGCTGTTCTTAACTGAGCTTATAAATAATCAAACGCTGTGAGTGTTGTCAGTTTCCTATTATTTCTTTCCTATATCCAGGTAGTTGGCCAGTGGATGCTAAGTCCCTCGTAGATAAAACAGCAAAAATTAGAAGTTGATAACTGGAATTTACCAGTTAAGCAATAAAATATAATTTATACAAAAGAAAGTACACATCCTGTGGTAATCACCTGAGATTTTAGGACTCATCTCCCATTGCTTAATACCCATTTTCCCCCTCTGTGGGATAGCTTCTCCTCAGAAGCACTAACAAGTGGTAATTATAGAAGTCATGCTGATAACACATAACCAGAGGGACACTGACAACACTGGATGTCAATTGACCTGGTTGTTAAAAACTGTGGTTACAGAAACCTTTATAACTTCTAGACCTTTATAACTTATGTTTCATTTAGTTTTTATTACATACGTTCTTACATCCTACCTTAAATGACAACTATCTGGCAAAACTTAAGAGAAGGAAACGACATGATTTTGACAAAACACAGACGTGAAAAGATTACGGCTTTAAGAACACGCCCGTACCGTGCACTGTCTCTGTGGGAGCGACCGACTGCAGAACTTAAAATTTCTGTAACTGTATTAAACCCATTAGACAGCGCTAGTTTTAAGTAAAACCGACTTCTCTCCCACCGCTCTCCACGGCAAACCGACGCCTCCCCCACAGCGGGGCAGGTATCACGTCTGCCCCGAGGAAGGAGCCGCCGGCCGGGCACGGGGCGCCGCTCCTCGCCCTTCGCACACACCATCACCCCGCTCCTCC
>NW_010297632.1:55474-58206 GCF_000700745.2 Antrostomus carolinensis | reverse complement strand
ATTAATGTTTATAAATATGTAAAGGATGAATTTCAGGAGCGTGGAGCCAGGCTCTTCTCAGTGATGCCCAATGGTAGGACAAGGGGAATGGGTGTGAGCTGGAACACAGGAGGTTCCACTTAAACTTGAGAAGAAACTTCTTTACAGTGAGGGTGACAGAGCCCTGGGACAGGCTGCCCAGGGAGGTTGTGGAGTCTCCTTCTCTGGAGACATTCAAAACCTGCCTGGATGCCTTCCTGTGTGATCTCATTTAGGTTCCTGCTCGGGCAGGGGGATGGGACTGGATGATCTTTCGAGGTCCCTTCCAATCCCTGACATTCTGTGATTCTGTGTAATATAAGTTAACAATTTTTATAAAGGTGAGTGTTAATTATGCCTTATATTTTATTTTGAAGGATTCCTCTAGTTTCTTGGAATCTGCCTTCACCAGAAATAAATATTACCAAGTTAAAAAGCAAGGGACCTCTACAGAAGAGTGCTAAGGATGAGAATTCTGAAAATGGAGTGGGCACTTTTGGGAAAGATGAAAAGCTCATTACTGATACATGGCAAAGAGCAATAACAGCGATATCAAATATGGTAAGGAACGTTTTATTTACTTAAGCATTTCTGGATTAAACAGTCAAAGCCTCCCATTCAGTAAGCAGCCTAAACACACAGCCATCACACCATGTGTCTCAATTTCATACCTCTTGCTCCACCACTGATATTTCAATTGAATATGTTTGTGTTTCTGTGAGGAAAATGCGGCAAATGATGATGGGAAGAAAAAGGACTCCGAGCCTTTTTCTGAGTAAAGCAAGCTTCTTTATTAGAGAGAATCCTCGGTTCCCTTGTGCCCAAGCTTCTTTATTAGCAAGATCTTTATTCTCTATTTTCTCCTCACACAGTTAACATTTATACATTTGTGTTCTCAAAACAATCAAGCTACACAGGACATAAACCAGGATACTTCTTGGCACACCTACACTCATGACTGTTTTCAGCCACATCTCAGTACACACACTCTCTCATGTGATTTTCCAGCCTGACCTTCTCACACATTCATCAACTCCTGTCCTGTGAAGCTTGTTTGAGAACACGCTGCAAATTCCAATGTTAACCTTGTCTTCCACCTGTTTACCACAGTTCCCACAGAAAATGTTGGAATCTGTGTATTATCAGCACTTCTGTATTTACGGCTAACCATTTCATTACTGAGATAAATACTCTGAATGTTAACTTTGTATAACTACCTCCTCCCTGAAAAACTCTGCCCTTATCACTCCACTAAAATCGTGAGAAGAGGGACAAGTTTTATCCTGTGATGAGATGTTTGCTTAAACCTTTCATAACTTCAAAAGCTATGGTTACATTCTTTTTTATATGTAGCTAAAAGTAAATTAAGTGGGCTTTTCAAATGGTTGGTTTCTAGGTTCTAGGTTTTGCTTTTTCTTTTCTCTTTTCATTTTAAAATAAACAAATTTCTGCACCCTTACAGTGTAACTGTAGTCTTGCTTTGCATACTGTTGATTCTTACATTTTTCACTTTTTCCTAGAGTGCAGGTAATAGATTACAAGAATTAAAACCAATTAAACTAATATCTCTGTCTTGCATTTTCGTTGTACAATTTTATTTCTTATAAATAATAAAAATGTATTAAATTTAATTAGTTAAAATATATTATTTGTTCTATTTTTGTGTGTATGTCTCAGGAAGTACTTTCAGTAAGTATAGACTGTTTAAACAGTAGTTGCATAGTGTTGATGCTGTGTATTTTGCTGTGTGTGACTATGGTATGGTGACTGTGCTATGTGAATATGTCAAGGTAACAGCTGAAATACAGTCTAAAGACATGGAGGAAGAAAAAGAACGTCAGCAGCTAGAACTGAAAGAAGAAGATAAGAAATCTTCACAGACACCATCAGGCAAAGCTACTGGGAAAGCTGCCAAAGGTGCCAAAAAGAAAGGTATTTGAAATGCAGACTTTGTTTTAGCAGTGCTTGAAATTACTGAAGTATAAATATGTCAGTAATATAGAAAAGAGTAAGCCAAGACTCTTGGGTTTGGATTTAATTTCTCATTTGAAATGTCGAATGTGACATATCAGTGTGAAAAGCTGGTAGTGATAAAAGGAGTGCAGAGGCTTTTGAATGGCAATTACATTTATTTGATAATATGTGTTGCTGTTATTATAATGTAGAAACAAATATTCTAAATAGAACCTAGAAAGTAAATATTAATTTTTCTCAGTGTACTGTTTTGAAATTGAATAGTTAGAACTAGTTTATCAAATTAAATAGAATTCCATTAAATTTGGCCTACGTTCCAACCATAAGTCAAAATATTTCAAATGCTCAAATAAAAGTACTGGAATAGAATGGATAAATTATCCAATACCCCAGGATATTTTGGAATGAATTTATCAGCCCTAAAGTAGCATGGATCTATCAAGGTCTGTAATTTTTGTATAGAACTGTAACATGCTGTAAATAAAGAACATGAAATCTAATGGCATATGTAGTCCTAAAAAAGAGCAAGCTCCTATTGAGGTAGATCTTGCTCACAGGCCTGGCAAGACTCTGTCCAACCCGGTGAGAATACAAAATTTATTTGCAAAAGAGAAACAGACCTAAAAAACCTTATGTCTTTAGCCTAGCAATTCAGGCAGTCTGCTGGGAGTAATCATGGTATGCAAGGCTGTTTATATATATTTTTTAAAAAATACTTCCTTGAGCAGGTAGTTGTTTAG
>NW_010297632.1:50445-55434 GCF_000700745.2 Antrostomus carolinensis | reverse complement strand
AGCAGGAAGCAAGGCTAAACCTTGTATCTTTTGTAAAGACATTTGTGGCAAATGAAGATGGGCAGAAAAAGGACTCTGAGCCTTTTTCTGAGTAAAGCAAGATGCTTCTTTATTATTAGTAAGAATCCACAATTCCCTTGTCCCCAAGCTTCTTTATTAGCAAGATTTTCTATTCCTCTCCATTCTCCTCACACAGTTAGCATTTATACATTTGTGTTCTCAAAACAATCAAGCTTCACAGGACATAAGCCAGGATGCTTCTTAGCACATTTACACTCATGACTGTTTTCAGCCACATCTCAGTACACACACTTTCTCATGTGGTTTTCCAGCCTGACCGTCTCACACATTCATCAACTCCTGTCCTGTGAAGCTTGTTTTAGAACATGCTGCAAATTCCAATGTTAACCTTGATCAGTCTCAATTTATCTTCCACCTGTTCAGCACAGTTCCCACAACATTCTACAAAGCAAGAGAGGGGCTCAAGCCCTGAGGGTGTAAGGGTAGCCTGAAATTCAGGTACTCCATTTCAAGTGAGAATGCTGTAACTGCTGAATTATTATGCCTAAAGCAGCTGACTTTCCTGCTTTGGTAGACATTTTATTTGCACTGTATTCAGTGCTCTCTCTCTGGCTGATTCTGCACATAGTACAGTGGACAAGTATAGCCCTGCAAATACTTAGCCATATGGATACCTAATTTTTGAGCCCCAGGGAGCTCTAGGTGTGTGCTTAGCATCTCAATCCAGCCAAGAGAGTAGCAGAATTTCAGATTTCTAGAAAAGCTTTGTGATTAAAAAATCAGCAGCTCTCATATGCTAAGTGGCTAAGCTGGGGTTTATGGATTGCTTCTTGGAACTTAATTTTTGTCCAGACTTGGTACTAGGTAAGTTACCTGAAATCACAGAACTATAAGGTCACACAAATCTAAATATATTCTGCTGACATAGGACACTGAGTAACTTCCTTTGTATTCTCATAAATGGTCACATCATGTAAGGTGGAAAGTGTGATTTTTCATTTAAAAAATATACTATCTGAGTCTCTGTGTACAGATACATGAATACACCAGCAAAGTACAAAGAGTGTCAGTAGTCTCTTTTCTTGCAGGACCACCTTCTACCACACCTGTAGTTGAAGTCAGTCCAGTTTCTATAACCCCAGAAGAATTAGAGAAACGAGAACTGATGTTTAAAATAAAGCAAGAATATTTCAGTGCCTTGAAACATGAGGGTATGTTACTCTTCGGTTACTTATATTGGGGGGTGAATGTTATTACTAATTTAGGTAGTGTAATAGTCAAAACTAGAAAGACACTCTTCCTGGGAAAATGCATGGATAAGTAAGAAAAGAACTGAGAGAAAGGAGTGTCTGGATAAATCTGGCATTAAAAAATGGGTGGTAGTCATCAGTGATTTTGTGGTAAATATATCTAAAACAGAAATGTGTTTTTCATTCTTTTTTGTTCTCTTCTGTTTCATTTAACTTAATTTAATTATCTGTGACTATTTCCTCATTCATCATGAGGAAATAAGTTTCATAAAGGTGGTTAGCAACCCTTCAGTATTCAATTGGATTGAATTCACTATTTTAAATTAGTATTTGAATATTTAGTATTTGATTTGGGAAAGAATTTTTTGGCAATGTATTTCATTGATGCTCTTCTCTATGATTCCCTCTTCCTCAAGTTACATGGGATTCAAGCAGCAAGACACCGATTTTGTTTATTCTTCCAAAATCCTTTCCAGACATACTTTTCCAAAAACTACATGTTGTTCAGTCATTCTGTCTCTTTGTTTGTCTTATCCAATAACTTCCAAACCAACTAATCAATTTCAGCCAAAAATAGATGTCTGAAAACAGCAATCCCAAACTGAAAATGGGTTGAAATATTTTTTTTTTTTGACGGTGGGTCAAAAGAAGAAAAAGACCTTTTTCTCACTAAAGGGAAGATAGAGCTTGGCTGGTAGAGATACTGTTAGGCAACAGCTGGTGAGCCCATCATCATGTACGTTAACTCCTTGGGAGGGCTAGCTTTTGCATAGTACTTATTAGGGAAAGTATAGGGCAAACAGCAGTTAACAAAACACAAATTCGTAAGGCTTCTTTATGTTCACATCAGATCAAATGCTTGTACACCTACCACTTTGACCATGGTTTAATCCAAAACCAGTTTAGGAATAAATATTCTAAAATTTTTGAATGATGAGGAGAGGAATGATAGTAGCTTTGAAGGTCTTAATAGCATGAAGACAAATTCTAGTGATGTGTTGACGTTTTGTTTTCTTGAGGTCAATTCAATTTCAATTTAACAAAAAAGCCAAGAATCTAAGGAAGACTAAATCTGTTGAGCTATATTTCATAATTGCCCAGGCACGTAGCTGGTACATTTGAGGATCATAATTTCACTTGTAGCTATGGTAACTGGATGCTTGTGCTTGTGGTTATACAGCTACATAGAGTCTAGTAAAGTCACTATGTGTGGAGAGTTGCTAAGTTTTTGGTGTTGATTTCATATGCCATTTCTCTGTTGCATCAAAGTGCCTTGCTTTTTAATCTGTTACTGTTAAGAGAGTAGCTTTATCAGTGGAGTGTGCTGTACCTGCTTCTGAAAATGCAGGGAGACAGAAATTCTCATACACTTATCTTTGTAAGATACTGAGAGCACCTACTGAAAGAAAATGCAGAGAAGTCACAAATAAGGCAGACTTAAACAGAATTAAAGAAAGATGACCAAGACAGTCACAAAGCATCCTCTCGGGTACTTTCTGTTGCTTAGAACCTCTACTCTTATGTCTTTGCCATAAAAAAAAAATAACCCTCTGTGAGACCCAAATCTATTCTGAGTTAAAAATTTTGAATGTCAATTCTTTCTTGCTCAAAACAGAAAGTGTGCATTGTTGCAATCTAATGTAACTGAAAAAAAAACATTAAAAGGACATGCCTTATGTTTTTCAGGGTCCATCTTTCTACACTGGTTTCCTAAAGAAAGTTTTAGCCCCTAACCTAAGTATTTTGAAAACTTAGTAGCATATAGAATAAGGATTATAATGTAAATAATTTGACAGTCTTTAACTTTGAAGTCACTGTACGAATTACTGTATAATATTAATTGTTTAAAAGATTCTGCGGTACAGAAAGTTAAATATGAAGAAGAATCAAGGTGAACACTGAATTTGCCTTCAATCTCTAGCTACTGGTCCTTTTTTCTTACTCTCCTTTTGTAAGGCTTTTAATGTCTTTCAGTGCCTGTTCCGTGTGTTTCTCAATACATTACCTTAGCTTTCTTTTCATCCACTTGACATCCTTTTTACTTTGAACATTGCTGACTTGTTCCCATATCTTGTTCTTTTAGCCCCTTTCAGTGAAAGACTGGTTTGTTGGTTTTTTTTCTCAATTCTTCCCATTCTGAAAACAAAAAAAATCTGAATAATGAAATTCTCAATGTTTTTAAAATTTTCATGTAAATACTCTACATATAATTTTAGTAAAGGTGAATTATTTTCTCAAGAGCTCATTAACTCTTATATAGTGTTCTTTTCTAATGTAACCTGAGTTTTAGGGTAGAAAATTGTCATATGTAGGAAGCTTGGAGCAAAATCGGTGAGGTTAGTTTTAAAGGGCTCAGATACGAAACAGAAAAGCAAACTTTTATTGTGATTAACATACATAATGATTTAGATATGTTTTCTTTAAAATGTAGCCATAACAGTGTACTCACACTTGCATCATTAAGCTTCTCGGTCTGTTGCTGTATAGTGTTAATTTAGTTTGATGTCACTGTCTACTTAAATCTTCTGCACCTCTGTGTTAGTTTTATTAAAATATTTGTTACCTCATGAATTCTTAGGCTTATAGAAGACACACTTTTGTAAAATACATAGCGCAATAGAAATTATTGTGAAAAATAATTTGTTCAATACTATGATAAATTAAATAAACATTTTACTGGCTAAGAACAAGTGAACATGTTAAACTTCTGGTGCTTAAGACAGAGAATTTTCCTCAAATTTTCTAAATATGACTTATTATGACATTACTGTTTAAACAGAGGTAGCTGCAAAATCTCGGCTAGAACTGATAAAAGGAAAAGCTTTAGCATTTGTTGAAGAGCTAACAATGAAAGTAGAAGAGGTTTATAAAGATATGGAAAAGTGGCTTGGATCCAGGTTCTTGGCAGAAATGTCCAGGTAATGTATGGCAAATTTTAAACAGGAATATTTTTTTTAAAACTAAACTATGCTAGTAAAGATAGCTGTTTACATAGAAGCAAATAATTTCAAAAAAAAAAAAAAATTTCATTTCATGAGCTGAAATTTAATATAATCTTAAATACATGCTTGGTAGTAACTCATTTATTGGATGACTAGAAGGTTCTGCCGGCAGCAGTAGAGGTAATTATCAGTTCTGCTGTTTTTCTAGTCTACAGATTTAGCAGATTTATGAGCATCAGCAGACAATCAGTTATTCCATTTAGTAGAAGTCCCTGTATCATTTCAGTGTCTTCTGTCACTTTGGATTGTGGGGTTGTTTTCTTTTCTGTGCTTTACATATGCTGGAAAATTCCACCTACTGTTGTTACAACCATGTATAAAATTTCTCAAAATTATTTCAAAGTCTATTAAAATAAATTTCTTCACAATTTTTCGGTCCTGTGGCTTGTGACCACTCTGTGACAATTAGGCCATCTGGCATAGGATGGCCTATGTCCATATGATGAAAGTATTTTACTCTCCAAAAGAAAGGCATCAGTTTGCCTTTTGGAAAATTCTTCTGTCCTGTAGTAACTTCTGAAGCATACGTGGGACAGTGCTAGTTGCTTCACACCAGGGCAAGCCCAAGACAAGAGACGTGAATGCAGGATGTGAAGGCTGACCTCTGCCTTCCTACCAGTTTTATTTACTCTCCTGATATCAAGCACTACCAAGACACAATATTTACATAACATCATGTCCTTTGATCTGACACCCCAGGCCAAACCTATGTCTAG
>NW_010297632.1:45846-50422 GCF_000700745.2 Antrostomus carolinensis | reverse complement strand
ATAAACTGTACTTACTACACTTGAAACAGGCGTTCCTATGCTCCTCCGCAATACTAAGCTAGGAAGTGCTTTGTGCATCTAGGATTTAAGGGCAGAACAGAAGACAAGGCATTGAAATTGATGATTTCAAAAGATATCACAGATGTATGCTTCACCTCTATAAAATTTATGGTACAAAGAAAGTCTCATCCTTTTGTATTTTTCCATCAGATCTCTTCTGTGGCTTAGATCTGCCTTTATATAAATTTATTTCCACAGACAAAAGATTTTTTACTGCCAGAGGAGGGGTACACTTCCTGATGATTTTGCTGAGTATAGAATTCACACAGAGGAATTGTAAATCTTCAGAAAAGCTCTCAGAGTGTAAACACATTAAAATTGGAACCTAAGTTATTAACATTATATATTAAAAGCACTCATTTTCTGCATTTACACTTTCACAGTGTGGAAAAGCTGATTGAGGTTGCACGACATCATATTGAGAGTTCTAGCAAAATCCAGTATGAAATTACTTTAGAAGAAACAGATTTCTTCATCAGCAGTGATATAAAAGTGATCCCTGACCCTGTTCCTCCACCACATGTTCAACATGTAGAGACCTCTGGAAGTGGTACTCTAACTATTTCACAACTTACTACACTTCATAAGCAGTTTCTACAGGTGGCACCTAAAGGTAAGAAAAATTTTTCTTTTTCACTCCTAAAGGACTGTTAGTTACCTATCTAAAATTTAAAGTAACTGCTGAGGGCTATTAAACATTAGTTACCTGTATTGTTAAAGATCATACTACAATTAAAGATCGTGCTACATATAAAAGCAAAGTCATAGTGCAGCATATTGAAAATGTGAAATACCAGGCCACTTGAAATCTTTTAATGTCTTTAATATCAGGCTATGGGCCTTATATTCTGAGATCACATACTTAATAGTCTTCCAGCGGTTGTCTGAATATGTTTTTAAGAGTGGTATATATATCATGCTTACTTTACTTAAAGATGCAAGTCTTTAACTTGTTTACTAATTTGTAGCTCAACTGAAGCTGTATTATTTTAAAACATTTTTAAAGGAATCAGTATTTTCATGAAACTATTATACAGGGTCTATTATAACTATTAACCATTATATTCTTCAAGTCAATGTGTACCGGTTGGACGGTTTTCAAGTGTTAACTCAGATAATGTGGGTTTTTTTCCTTTCTACATGAGTTATAATTATCTTATAAGATAATTTAGGTAAGACAGTTTTATACTGAGATGGTAAGTATTTAAACACATATTTGCAGAGGGTTTCATTACTACCAGTTTTCCATATTGTAATTATAATTTTAGAAATTAAGATTGTGAAATAAAATGTGTAAATGTACTTAGAATTTTGGATTCAACTCTTCCAATATAATTAGGGCACAACGACACAATGAAGTTGAATATAATTCTTTATTCAGAAATGCTTTTCAGGTATATTTATGGAGTAATTGCACTCACCTTTTAAGCATGAACCCATTTTAGGCAAAAATATGTTTACAGTTTTCCTTTAGAGAGATGCATATTGTCTTATCTATAGTGTAGGAGTGTGGGTGTGTCTGTAAGCATTCCAAACTCTTCTGTAGAGATTAATTTAGTAGATAGTATTGCATGTATATTGCCCTGTGAAACTAAAAATCTGTACATTTGTAATCATTAGATAGTACCATCCAAGTGAAACATAGATACCAGTTTGACTGGTCATTCCACTTAAAAGGTTTTCTTCGGGTTTTAATTCATTCATTCATTAAGATATTTAAACCTGAAAAATTTTGTCTAATACAAACTCTTAATATTCTTGGCATGACAGAACAACTATTTTCCTTGTAAATTGGTAATAACTAGCAGAAAAAAATTGAAATCTTTATCTTTCTACAATATTGTCCTTTTGATATTATTGTATTCATTAAAATGACCCGAGATAACTTACATGGCCATCAAAAAAGGTAAATATCTAATATCTAATAGTCACTAGACAGTAAAAGAATGCTGTTGCATGTTCTCTGGGACAATGCTAAGGAATTATTTTTTTTAAAATAAGGTCGCAAAGAACAGACAACAGTATTCTTCTACTGTCTGGTGACTATTAAGTCAAGATACTTACTTTTTTGGGTAGCTGAATTAGGATGGGAAGCACAAGCTGTGCTGTTCATCTTTAAAATACTTCCTCCCGTTCTCTTACACACTTTAAGACTGCATAAATCACATCCCAGATTTCCTAAGGCAACCACTCCCCTTCGTTATAGAGACTCCACAGGAAGAGTTAAATCCTTCCTGTTCTAAAACATCAGGATTTTTTTTCTCATTCTTCTGTCTCCACTTGTTCAATAGAACGCTTGACAGAAAATACATGCCTCCTTAGTAGTTAGTCTCTTACTGAACAAAAAAGGGAAAAACAATAAAGCACCCAGCATACTAGCAGTGAAACTGTTGGGCAGCAACTTTAAAGGAGATACAAAAAAGTGAAAAACTAATCTGTGTCTTAGAGAACCTCTAAACAGATCCAGATTTGCTGCCAGATCTTAGTGTTCTAATTCTTACTCACCTGAGCAGTCATCTGAGCATTCATTCATAATGAAAGAACACACACACAAGCACACAAGGCATAGACTGTAGTGTAAGTCTAAATAGAGTAAATCTACCAGTCTTCTCTACTATGCAAATGGCAAAATTTATAAAGCTATTCTGAAAATGGACTATTAGGCTTATTTTCTATAGCATTATGGAGACTGCATGAAGAATTTTACCCAGAAATCCAAGCAAAACAAAGAGTAACAAAGGAGAAATTATTATGATGGAAGAAATAAAAGTGTAAAGTTTTCTCACAGGATGTTTGGCAAATGTCAAAAGGATGTATTTTCAAGATATGTTTAACCAATTGCCAAAATGAAAGCAAAAAAGTGGGAGTGCTAATGTACTTAAAAGTTGTTTGGTATTTACAAAAGAAATCTTATAAAAATTGTCAACAGTTTTGTGTTTCCTAGGAATTTAAAGTATTAAAGAACTGCTGATTCATCACAGACAACTTTGTTTTATCCTGCACACTTGGTTCTCCATGGAAGCACATTGCTCACCATTATAAGCACCGATGGACAAAAAATACAGCCTATGCGGGACCTTCATACCTACTGACACAGTCTTTCATTTGATAAGGAAATATTTAATTTTATTTTTTTTTAATTCCAAGTGCCATTACCCAAACTCAAGCTGGCTCAGCAGTATTTGTTAATTACACTAACTCCTTTGCTTAATCTGTTTACAGTGCTTTCATGTATTGCCTCAGGAACTGTAGCAGTTCTTAAATGAAGCTATAAACACTCACCTTTTTTTACTTTTGTCTTCTACAGTCTCTTTGCAGGTGTTCTGTTTTTGTCAACACAATTAAACTATCTATTGGATCTCATCTTCTTTAGCACTATATTCCCTTTAGCACTATATTCTTCCTATGACCACATTTATTGTCAGTTCAGTTAGCACACATCTGGAATGTCTCAATTTTCTTCTCAAGCTGCTTCAGAGAATGCAATTTTGGTAATGGTGTGCATTAGCAAACAGATAAAGTAGATTCTGTCCCAGACTGTAGGGATGTTCTCCACCTTATGACTGAATTACACAAGTGAATTTTAAATTTTACTCATTTTTTCACAGTCACGATCACGAACCGTTCCAGTTTAAACTGGTTCCAGAACTGGTTATTCATCAGAAATAAAGTTTGGTCAGGTTTTCAGAACTTCTATATCCAATATGCAAAAAATGTTTAAAATGCTTATTTATAAAACTATAAAATATTCTGCTAAGATGTTACCTGTTCCCAGTAAAACACAGAGGACAGCCTATGACCAAATTGTATTGCTATTGTCAACTGAGTTTTACTGTGTTGCTAGATTTGGAACAGATGGACATATTAAAGTGTGCATCTAGTTCAGCTGATATTTTCCCTTTTTAATAGAATATTTTGTTGAGTGGAACAGTCAGAATGATATGCTGACCCTGGATAATATCTATAGATTGTGCTATCTTCCTAAGCACTTCTGTAGAAACAAATCAATTCAAGAACTTACAATAGTAATCCTCATGATTCAGCTTCAAAGTAAATAGAGACTGAAGTCCATATGTGAGCATAGAAATAAGTTTGTTGGCTCTAACTTAACTTTTCTAAGACTATATTTCTCTTCAACGTGCTTTTTTCAAAATGTGAAAATAAGAAAGGTTAAGTTTGTAGACAGAGGAAGTATCTTTTACTAGACAAATGACATAGATAGAAAATGCCTAAACTTTTGGAATATAAAATCCTTAATCGGACATCCAGGTAATGGAAAATTTGGTAATTCTACTGACTTAGTTTCACTTGCACTTTTTGTTATGTTTCTTATTAAATCGTGTGTGTTTTTTAATTTCAGACATCTGTGACTGTTTGCCTATGGTGTTTAAAAATCTGTGTATCCAATTACTTTTATGAAACATATTTAACATTTTTGTATATGTTCTGTGCCTTTGAATATATATATCCAAGTATTAAGATTTCAATCAGCTTTACAGAGGAACTCCTCTTTCCC
>NW_010297632.1:14312-45805 GCF_000700745.2 Antrostomus carolinensis | reverse complement strand
CATCTATGCAGAAACAGGCATACCTTACTCTGTGTGATTCTAAATTTAAAATCCCCATTCTTGATAATTAGTGAAGACTGGGCATATAAAATACCAGAATCAGTAATAACTAGTAGATAGATGAAGGAAATATTTACAGTGAATATCGCCTACAGCAGGTGATGAGTATATCAGTATCTTGGAGGGAATGAATCATATTTTTGAGACTCCTGTCTTTTTCATCTAATGACAGAAGTATCGCATATTACTGGCTTTTAGTCTACTAAAGTTACATTAATATAGTTCAGCCTCAGGGTTTTATTTCACTCATTCATTCATCCCTTATGGCATTGCTACAGATTCTAACGTGTAACTTGCATAGCTCTTTATCCAAACTTCTAGCCAGAAATTGCTATGGAAACACTTTTCTTGGAGGAAGTGTAGGGGAATAGGAATCTGTTTAAATGTTTTGGTAAGATTTGATGAAAAGGGAATTAAATGTTAACATAATTCTCATCTCTAGTGTAGATTTACAATCTCTCCATATTTTGTTGTCTGTGTAAATTTATAATCTGAATCTTTATACTACAGTTCCTCCGTTTAGGGAAATCTTTTCATACAGTGCCTGCTGACTGGTGTATCACTAAGAAAAAGTCTCTTTCTTATCATATCTGTGCCTTATAACTGAGGCATGGTGATTGTTCTTTATTTATGTCTCTTTAAAATGTCACAGTCCTGGTTCACAGCGTATATATCTAGTGTATACTTTTGCTGCTGTCAATCTTAACGCTCCTTTTTTAATGTTTATTTTTCTGTTTTCAGTTTCACTTGTGGTCATAATTTTAATTTCTTCACCAATTAATTCTTTGCATTTTTCTGTGTTTCTGCACTGCTTATTGAAACATACACAAATGCTTGTCAGTGTCACCTTATGTATCAGTGAATGATATTCACTTTTAAAAAGATTTTAATGAGAGACATTTCTACCTTGTGTAGCTTTTTCTACATTAGTTTTCCTTTTGATTTCATTGATGACAAACTTTTATATGAAAAAAGTTGCTTTGTTAAGTAATGCAGGCTTGCTTCCTTTTTTATCCTGTGTTCTTTCCATTGTACCACTTCAACAAATCCCACCTTTTCCTGTGTTTCCAGTTTCCTCCCACTAGTACACCCCCTGTTCCTTTTCATGTTTGATAGCTTATTTTTTTTAAAAAAAAGCAACAAAAAAAAACCCCAAACAACTGTTGTCTTTCTTTTGTGTCATCTTACCTATGGGTTTTGCTTGCACAGCTATAGCCAGGATGCACTGGAGGCTGTGTGTGGTCTGTAACTGAGTTCAGGCTGGCTTAGGCATATTGGCCACAGAGGGAATAAAACCTGGTCATCTCCCGGCTTTTTCCTCAGTAGAAGTGTTATAAGGATCTTTCTCCTGTATCTTGGAACGTATCTGAAAGAAATTTATAGGACCTTCATAATTCTACCTTACTGACAAACTTGGTTCAAACTAGACATTCTAAAATTATTAGTGAGGGAGAACTGACAGGCAGACAAATTTTATGTAGCGATACATAGGCATTAAACCACATAACCTTCATTTCCTCAGATAAGCATGGTAAGAATATACTAGACAGAGGATTTCTAATGAGTATAATCATAGTTTAGATGGGTTATAGAGCTGATCTGATGATTCATATCCCCCTCTACTCTGTCCTGGTGAGGCCGCATCTGGAATATTGTGTCCAGTTCTGGGCCCCACAGTTCAAGAAGGACAGGGAACTGCTTGAGAGAGTCCAGCGCAGAGCCACCAAGATGATGAAGGGAGTGGAGCATCTCCCCCCTGAGGAAAGGCTGAGGGAGCTGGGTCTCTTTAGCTTGGAGAAGGGAAGACTGAGGGGAGACCTAATTAATGTTTATAAATATATAAAGGGTGAGTGTCATGAGGATGGAGCCAGGCTCTTCTCAGTGACAACCAATGATAGGACAATTTGGAAAAATAATATTGAGAACAATCTCAATACTTTTAAGATAGTTTCCATTTTGAGAACAAAATGTGAAGTTCCTCTTTCTCAAAGCAGTAATAAATCCTTATGCAGATATTTTAAGGAGATCAGGTCAGCTACATATGCTGTAGAACATCCTATGCATTTTGTGACAGCACTTGATTATGTATTTACCGACTTGCTACAAGTTAACTTCTCTGTTAATGTCAGGTGTAATAAGCATTGCAATGGGATTGTAATTTAAGTAATATCTTCTGGAGACATTTCACCTGAAAGACCATTCTGAACTGCACTCCCTAACTCTGGTTTTTTTTTTTTTTCTTCCTGTTTCTATAATGGTGTTGATGCTGCTGCATTTTACTGGTTGCATATTCTGACAAACTTCTGGTAGTCAAAAAGAAATTGGAGTAAAAACTGACCATTTCTTACAAGGGTCCTGGGTAGCCTCCAAGTGATTTAAGAGTAGATCTCAGTTTTCTTTGTTCCCTTTTATGGCTGTTGGTTTAAAGTTACAATCTAGTCCCAGATTAACAAAATAAATGTGGATTAAAAAAAAATTATAATTGATAATTTGTAAAATAAAAACTATTTTATTTTTAGTTGTTTATTTTTGAATTATAGCCATAAGAGCACTGAAGCAATTTAAAAGCAAGAATAATTCATCTAACAAGAGAGAAGTTGGTGACAGAGGGAATGAAGAAGGATTTGGAACATCAGAGAACAAAGAGGAATCGCCAATTTCCAAAAATATGGCTAACAAAATACTCCTGGTTAAAATATGATGATGAAAGGGGAATAATGTTTTGTGCACCATGTCGTAAGCATAATGTGGATTTGGGGGAAACCATTCATAATTTTTGTTCTGGCACTGATGACTTCAAACTTGAATTTATAAATACACACCAGAGTAGTGAAGCTCATGCCTGGGCTACCTGCATGGAAGCTGCCAGTACTGCTTCACCAGATAGAGCTTCTGCTGAGCAGATGTTGAAGAGCATGAACTCCATAACATTAGGTAGAGTAGAAAATATTTTTAGAACATGCCATGCTATTGCTAAATCTGGTCGTCCCTTTACAGACCTTGACTGGATGTGCAAACTAGATGATATGAAAGGAGTGGATATTGGTTCTGTATTTAGAAATGACAAGTCAGCAAGAACGTTTATACATTTTATTGCTGAAGTAGAAAGAAGAGCTTTGAAAGAGAAACTGCAGAAGTGTAAATTCTTTTCTGTTATTAGTGATGGAGTTACAGACAGTATACTCAAAGCAGCTGCAGTTGTCTACGTACGCTTTGCAAATGAAGGAAAAGTCCATTGCCAGATTGTTGGGGTTCAACCTGTTCACAAAACTGATGCTTCAGCTATAAAAAATGCAATTGAGGAAACATTGCAAATAAATCTTCAGCTCAGTCTGGCAAGCCAAGACTGGTCAAGAAAATTAGTTGGCTTTGGAAGTGATGGGACAGATGTCATGGCAGGAGAAACCAGAGGGGTAGCTAAACTTCTGAGGGAAATTCAGCCTTGTGTGCAGTCTGTCCACTGTTTCGTGCACCGCCTAAAGCTAGCTTACAAAGGAGCACTGAAAAATATTCAGCTATACAACATCTTAACCAATGTCTTAAGAAATATTTATTACTTATATCATAACTCACCTCTATATAAGAATAATCTCAAAGCCACCTATGAAGCCATTAAGTTACGCCCAGCTATTCCATCTCGCATTGGAGGCTCCCAGTGGATTCCTCGTCTACAGACAGCTCTACAAATTCTTCTTAAAGGTTATCCTGCAATTGTTCTACATCTGAGTAAGGTAAATAATTTAAAATTTTGAAGTAATTTCAGGAAGAATTAATTACTATGGGTAATTTTGGTCCACATACCTGACACTTTCTTCTTCTATATTGAATTCCAGATTCAAGGAGATTCAAGAGCCTCAGACCAGCAGAAGGTCAAAGATCTTTTACACCTCCTTCTGAAAATGGAGATAGTCAAGTTTTCTCACTTCTTGTTGGATGTCATCAATGTCCTCAACATTCTCTACCGTGTTACTCTGGATCACAACTCCTCCATTGCAGACATATTTTCAACTGTGCAGTCAACACTGGAAACACTCCACATGTATCAAACAAGGTCTGGCATTTTTGACAACTGAACCATGATCTCTTAGAATATAATTAAAAAGTGAAGTAATACATTGTTTTGTATTCTGTATCTTTCAGAGCTGGTCCAAAGGAGCACCTGATGGAGACCATTCAGCAGTTTCATGGTTACCAGCTTGTTGGAAATGGAAATATTTCAGCAGTACGAAACAAAATACTAAGTAATTTGGTGAAGAGGCTAAGTGATTGTTTTTCTGATGCAAATCAAGATGTTTTGAGAGCAACTACTATTGGAAGTTTTAAACTATGGCCTGACAGAATGAAACAAGGTATACAACTGTGATAGCAGCTATTTCAAGTACACCTTCTAAATTTTTTAAAAGCATAAAAATACTGTTGTTTTGCCTCTGTTATAGAATTTGGTGAAAAGGAAGTGTCTGTCTTGACTAAACATTATGAAGTCATACTGGAAGCTGCTAGTGTGAAAACAGGTGAAGTAGAAACTGAATGGAGCATGTTGAAAATAGAGCTGTATAACAGGTAATAAGAAAATGGCATTTATGTCTGTTTAATGATTTACTCAAAGGGATTATGGCAATACATTTAGTGATAGTTATAATTATACATTTTACCATGCTTTTTAGATTTCAGAACATCCAGACTTTGACATGGGATTCAGTGAACTCAGATTATTCAAAGAAGTATCCCAACATTCTGACATTGGTAGATTTGATTCTAACTCTGCCAGCAAGCTCAGCTGAAACAGAGCGAGGCTTCAGTCAAATGAAACTCACCATGATGCATTTGCACTCTAAACTAATGTCTGAAAGTGTGACGGATCTTATGATAATTCAGATGAACTCTCCAGATATAAAAAAATTTGACCCCGAGAAATCTATTCATTTATGGAATGCTACTTGGCAGAGAAATAGAAGACTACAGGAAGGTGATATGATGACAAATGAAAGACCAGATTACTCCTCAGATTTTGATTTGGAGAGCCTCTGTGGAAGTGACTAGATGAAAATTATTAGTTTTTTACTTTGCAGTCTTCTTATAAGATACATGGACACTTTAACAGAATATCTTGCAGGGTTAATGATTGTAAAATGTATTTTTTTTAAAGTGCATTATAATGTTAAAATATGGCTTTTCTTTATGTTCACTGCTGAATTGCCAGTAGATGTTTGCATTTGCCCTTCTATATGTCTGAAGAAAATGAACAAAAATAATGGAGTACATTATTACCTTGGCGACATGTGGACATAGTGATGACTAATAACTTCCATCTGATTGTTTATTGCATTTAGCTGAGTCATAGTACATTGTAACCACTTCAGTTAACTGTCGTCTTACTATCAGTCTTTAATAGTTCAAAAAGCTTAATTGATTCTGAAACCCCTGATTTTCTTTTGATAAATGTGTGGAAAATCAGTGCCTTATTTCTGTGAAATGATTGCTTGACCTCTGTAGCCTGTTAATTTTGAGTCATACCTTCTCTCCATACCTGTATATGTTGCTGCTTTTTATTCTCTTGTGGATAAGGTTTAACATGACCTTTCATGGATTTTTGATAGATATGTCCTTCAGAAGACTTTTCTACAGAGACAGAACATTTCCATTTTTTATTGCTGATTGTTAACTGCACAAATCAGTCTTCCCATAGCAAATACTCTTACAGACAGGATATGACTAATATATTTAACAGCTTGAACCACTTTTTTTCCCTGTAAAAATGATTGTGAGGGTTGCAATAAGTATACTGTATCTTGATTTTTAGTCTAGTAGCTGAGAATAAGAATTTTTCAGAGAAGTAGCTGATTTCATAATTTCATAATTCTGCGTGTTCTAAATGCAACTTTCTTTTCCAGTCAAGGTAAACCATACCATCAGAATATATTTCCACCATCAAGGAAGAAGCAATGATTTATATCAAAAGAAAGCTGAAGTGAAATTGTTAATGACCCTTTTTAATTCTTCCAACAGTGATGAAGATGAATGAGAAATAATTTGGGAAAAATGAATCTGAGGTTGCTCACCTTTAAATCAACTCTTTTCTAGATCAAGATAAACTCTCAACTCTCTATTTAAAACATATCTGCTAATTGCAGAACGTATACTATATATATATACAGTGCACACACACACATATATGGTCTTTTTTTGTGTGTCTTGAATGTATGTTCATGCTACTTCTAGGTCTAAACAGTATGTCAGAAATACAGTAGGTTTTGGATGCTTAACTCATTCATGGGTGTTAGTCCGCTCAAGTAGAGTTAAGCCGTAGAGATCAGAAAAAGAGATCAGTACTGTGCATTATATGGTTGATTCTAAGATTTCTCAGATAAAAAATTTGTTTAGTTATACTTTACCTAATAGACAACAAGGTATGTATTGTACAGAGTTCCTTCTTAGATATGTGGCATTGCTAATTCTAAGGGTTTTCTCTTCAGTCCCATAATACCAACTTTTTCCCCTCTAAGTCTTCAAATGGAAAAATTTTAACTGTGATGAGATGAGAAAAAATTTGAAAATGTGTCCAACAGCAGAAGACAAAAACCAAAGTAATAAACAAAAGTATATTTAGAACCTATAACACTGAAGTCACTTTCATGATGCACAGGGACAGCATAATATTTTTAGTATTAGGATTGAACACAATGGATACATTACCCTTGGAAAAATACTAGCAAAATCTTAGCATCATAACAAGTATATGGAAAGAGATATCAAGAAGTTATCCATGTCTAAAAATGGGATCAAGTTTAGTCAGACAATCGGTATCCAGAATTTGCCCTTTGTTCTATTTTGATAAGCTTTTAAAGTAATCCACTCTAGAATGTGTGGTTTGTCTTCCTTAGTGCTTTGGTGTTCTTCTGATAATACAGGTTTTTTACTACTATCTGAAATATTTTTGCTGCAAATAAATTTTATTTCCTGTCATTCTTCCTAACTACAGCTATGAAGAGGGTGTTATCCCTGTCCTCTTTGTAACATTTGGTTTTAACTGGAAAACTATTGCTATGTTTTCTTATAATCTTCATTTTGTAGATGAAACTAGCAGAATTCCTTCCACCTTGCCTCTCAGGACATTTTCTAAGCCTGTTATGATTCTTGCTGCTTTCTTCTCAGCACTCTTGAGCTTCCATACATCCTTCTAGATCTGCAAATTCCAAACCTGTATGTCAGCAGAAGCCTTAACAACTGAAACGAATGCAAAGATTATATCCGGTGTCTTCCTATGTACTTCCTGGCAATATTGTAATCTGCCATAATCCCTAGAGCCTTTCTACTGAAATTTTACTTTGGCAGTAAGATTTCCATTGTGATGTTTATGCAGTTCAGTGTGGCATTTGACATTTTATTCTTATTGGATAGTGTCCTTTTAATCCTAGATGCATCTCCAATTTGCAAAATTCGCTTTGAATTCTAATCCTGTTCTCCAGTGTGCTTGAAGTCCCGTCCTGATTGATTTTATATGCAGTGTAGTAAGTGTATTAATTTGTGCAATGTGTTTCCTCAAAGTGTTTTCAGTGAAATTTACTTAGTGATCTTGACCATCTCTCCAGTTTTTCAAAATCTTTTTGAACTCTGATTCTTTTTGCAAAATGCTTGCTATCCCTTCTAATTAAACCTTCTAATTAAAAGTGTTTCTACACATTTAATACATTCATTTTCAACAAAAACTCATTTAGTTTCATTTCCTTTTTTTTTTTTTTTTTTTTTTTGTATAATGACCATGTCAAATGCCACCATGGAAGGATAAACACAGTGTCCCAGACTGTGCTTTGGCTGGTGTGCCTGATTTTTTTTTTTTTTTTTTTTTTTTTTTTTTTTTAATTTAGCAAAAAAGTTTTGTAAAGAGCATACTTGTTTTGAAACCAGTCTTGCCAGATGGACAAAGCCAATTCTGGGAATTGTTTTTCCATTCTCTCCCAGAGGACATTATTTCCTTTTACCACTTGCAGAGTACCATTTGCAGACACCAATATTCTTTTCTCAGCACCATCTGCGGCTACCCACTCATAGCATTTCTCCATGATTGTAAGGCAGTTCTGTGGCATTGGCAACACCTGAATTAAATTAATGAATCACCTTTTGTCTTGTAATATAATCAGATATTCAAAAGCAGTTCCATGCTCTATAGTATGAAACCAAGTATGTTAAATCTAGGCAAAATATCTAAAAATACATTGAGGAAAGCTATTTGATGTCTTTTTTAATATGTTTATGAGGGATTTCCTCTCTCTGCATCTTCCTCATTCCTCCTAGGTATGTAATGAGGAGGAATTAGGTCACGCAAGGTTTGAAGTTTTTGAACTATTCTAAATTTTTGAAGAAACTGTGGAATTGTCCCACATCTGGTGTTTCAGGAGGAGGTAGTAAAGTTAGAGAAATACCCCTACAGCACATCAGCAATTCTATAATTAATAGAGAGAAAGTAGCCTAGCTCTGAATGAAAGAGGGGGTTGTTCCTTCACATTTACCATAGCTGAAGCAAAATGGGTAGACACTGCAGATCACCTGACAGTGTTTAAGTATCTCACAATAATTCATGATGTCAACTAATGTCAAATTTACCTGAAACGTATGTTCTAGCATGTTTTACAATCCAATAAAGGTTCTGTAAGTTGTAATTAATGTTTTAGACTCCAATCCTTTAATCCTATTTCAGACATTGTCTCTTGATTCAAGTTCTTTAATTTCCTTGTCTCTGAAATACTTCTTAGGTATATTTCTGAGTCATATAGCCTCACAAAAAGTGACATGAGGATATTGGTATCCTTTTAGAATTTTATGCAAAAAACAAAATTCAATTTCATTTTAGGGAGCCAGAAACTCATAGGAAATACAGGAACAGCATTTTTTATTGTCATATATGGAAATAGTAGTAGGAATTGAACAGTTTAAACCATAAGATAATGTGAGAGAAAGAAGAAAGATTGCCAGAGTACTAAGGATGTGATTTGGAAAGGGAAAAAAATAGTAAAACATGAAATAAAATTTATAATCACCATATTTTTCATGGTAAAGTAATAGACAATTTGAAACTGCAAATAAAATGTAAAAACTTTTCCTGTTATTTTAACATAAAGTTTTCACTGGCTCCTTAGTGGATCGTAGCCTATTCTCCCCATGAACCACTAAAAAGTTACCTGGTTTATTGAATCTTCGACGAAGTCTCACGATAATGATTATTCTGTCATGTAGGCATTGTTGTGCTGTATGGAAATAATCTGATTTTTGTTGCTTGAAATTCTCATTAAAATACAAGTTTCTGATTACCTTAACGTTATTAAATCAGCAATCCCAAGGGCTTCAGTAAACAGCCTAACTCACATGATTTTTAATAGGTGTTCTTTCTCAAAGTAGGTAACTCAAAAACCTTCAAAAGATGACATCAGAGCACTGTTATCAGTCTGACAGTATTTTTTCCCAGTTTTTGCTTTCAAGGATAAATTTATGGTAGGACATAAGGCTTCAAGGCCAGATGTATCTCCCTTCCTTTTTCCTGTCCCAACAGACTTCAAGCTTCCCAAATCTGGTTTCTTCCTCTTTTCTCCAAACTTATATATGTATAGGATTTCTCTGCTGTATTAAGATGTACTGGGGGCATTACTCCTGGTTTTCATTATTGGAGGCAATCAGGTCTACAGACATTGTAGACTATTATTTCAAATTGGCAACTTGATTTTTAATACTAATATTATTAAATTAATATTTAAACACATTATTAATATTCTTAACACTTAAATCTTTCTTCATAAACTTAACAAATTTCACTTCACTGTTCCACTTCAAAGAAAAAAGTTTATTAGCCATAGAATGTGCACAGCTGTGCCTTTTCAAAAGACAGGAATTTTGGCTGTAAAAAGGAAAAAAAAAAGTAAGTCCTTCTGATATTTCACTGATTGTGTTTGCTTTTGGTGATAATCTGAAAACTTACTGTTTTGATGATATCGAAGTGATCATAACCTGACCAAATAAGCTTTGTCTCTCAAAATTTAGATAATTTGAGACTTATTTTTTGTCATTACTGCAGAGGTTTTACAGTGAATCCTCAGTAAGCCTGCGAAGTCCATTTCTGAAGGAAAAGGCTCATATGTATCTGTTAAATTTTGGTATGCATGGTTTGTGTTTAAATACTGTGCCTGAAGTTTGAAGTTTCTGTTTGCTTATAAGCAAATACATGCCTGTTTAAAAAAAAAAGAAAAATCTATTTTGTTGCACGCATTTCTTTTTATTTCATGATTTCTTTAAAATAAAATTGATGGGGCTATTTCTGACTCCCACGAGCCAATTCTCAGAAGCTTTTTAAGCAATTCAATTTTGTTTCAAAGTTTAACAGGCAATGGTTTTAAACTAAATGAGAGTAGATTTAGATTAGATATAAGGAAGGAATTTCTCACAGTGGAGGTGGTGAAACACTGGAACAGGTTGCCCAGAGGGGTGGTAGAAGCCCCACCTCTGGAAACATTCGAAGTCAGGTTGGATGGGGCTCTGAGCAGCCTGATCTACTTGAAGGTGTCCCTGCTCACTGCACAGGGTTTGGACTAGATGACCTTGAAAGGTCCCGTGCAACACAAACCATTCTATGATGCTATGATTCTGTGGTCTTCCTGTTTTCTAACCCTTGCTTGCTTTCAAGAGATAGATTTATGATTCATTAAAATAGAGGACAGTGAAAGAAAAGATTGTTAGGTATTCTATACACAGATTATGAGTGTGATTGGAATTTGTGAACTACTCATTAACTGTCAGTGTAGACTGTGTGAGGATCACAGTGCAGATCAGGGCAACTATCAAAAGAATTGGAGTGTGTTAGAATTTGTGACCTTTTGGTATTAGGCAGGCCACACATGATGTATTTTAAATAAGAAGATTTTATGTTTGGCTTGAAAGATACTGCCACTACATAATTGCAAAAGAAATAATTTTCCCATATGGCCATTAAAATTAAAAAAATAGATTTCCTTTAACAAAATGAGTCTTTTTAAAATGGTAAATATATTTTTATATATATTGAATTTCTTTTATTAGGTTTTATACAAAAGAAAGTATTTATTGACATTTTTACTGAGTTGATTAATTTGAATCTTGGAACAAATTGCCTTCCTGATGCATGGATGAACTTAACACTTCCAGATGTAAGTTAACCCCTATTTTCATTTCAACTGCAGTATTGGTTTGTGTATAAAATGCAGCATAGTCCTTACTATGATAAAGTCAAGAGTATAACTATTATAGGGAGTTATCCATTTTTCCTTAATTTTTTTTTATTATTTACCTAAAGAAGGATTCTGGAAGCCTCCGTGCCAGAAATAAAATTATTTTAGCAGCACTATATTTATGATTTTCAAATTATATCCATTCCTTAGACACCACTTACAATTCATTTCCAGGAATCAAAATAAGACTGTTTATGTTCTTCATTCCAAGACAGGGGAATAAAATCTGAAGCTGTATGACCTTAAACTTATTTATCCAAGATTTTCAGATTTAGGAACATGAAAAATTATAATTTAGTCTTTCAAAATCTTCCATCACTGAATCCTCTGATTAATTTTACTTTCAGGTGTTGCTGGTAAGCGTGTGGAATGAAAAGGTTTATTTTTTTTAGCATATTTTTTTATAATTATTTCTGACAGTCAGCTGTGATTCACATTAAGATTTTAACTGGATTGTACATGAGGGCAACAGCTTTATTCAAATATTTATCACATAGATGAACTAATGAGTAAACCATTTTCAAGTTTCTAAGTGATGGTTTTCCACTGAGTTTAGTGAGCACTAGGCACAGCTGTCATCATCAGTATATAAAAATCTAATCTTAGCACAGGAAACTAATTATATGGGGAATACTATGAGTCAATTATTGTTTATTAATAGACCACATGTGCGTGTATCCCATGCTCTTTATTCTTTGAGAACTTCAGTTATAACTGCTATTTTATTTTAATAAGATAATTTCCTTGCCTTAAAAGCACCATTTTAAAATGAGACTTATTTTATAGAGTGAAAGCAAGAACTTACATACAAAAGGAAATGCATGAAGCATAAGCTAAGGTCTACGTTTATCCTGCACAAGCTATTCCGAGCTGCTCACCATTTCATCATGGTGTGACTTAATAGAATTTCAAATACATTTTCAAATTGTAATAAACAGTACTGTGCCCACCAATGTTAGGGCAGATGATATCTACAACATTACCAGATTGTCTCACTCTGTGCTACCCCAGACCCTTGTTATGTAGACACATTGCTTCCTTCTTGAAGTCCACTCTGGAGCAAGCCAGACATTTCCTTTGACAAGGAAATCTGGATGTGGGTCAGAAGATGGTGTAGCAGAACATAGTAGGTTCTTACCACACGTGTAGTGCAGAAATTAACTATGCCAGTTGTGTTCCCTCTATCAGATACTGCCTTTGCAATGCTGTGTCAGGAGATTTTACATGTATTCTCCTATTTGTGTTCTGTACCCCACTCTGCTATCCACATACAACATCTTCAGCGGTAAAAAGACAGGTGTGGCAAGCTGCATATCAGCTTTCCTACTTTTTTGTAACTGAAAATAATGCTGGATCAGAGAAAAACCATGTGGTGAGGGTGGTGAGACACTGGAACAGGTTGCCCAGAGAAGCTGTGGATGCTCCTCCCTGGAAGTGTTTAAGGCCAGGTTGGATGAGGCTTTGAGCAGCCTGGTCTAGTGGAAGGTGTCCCTGCTGATGGCAGGGGGGTTGGAACTGGATGATCTTTAAGGTCCTTTCCAACCCAAACCATTCTATGGTTCTATGAAGATTAAGCAAAATAGGGCCAAGGCACAGGCATCTTTGTACTCATGCTGCTAAATTGTAAGTTCCATTCTTAGTGTTTTCCCAGTTGGAACATGGTTCAGGGGTCAGCGCGTACTAAGGGCTATTATCTCATAGGCAGTTTAGGTGTAGACCCCTATTTAGGGAGTCAGAAAGTTTATTTAGAGGGATATCAGTTGCATGTGCCAGTTGGCCTCAGTGACAGACAATGGTCTGTGGCCTGTTTTTTGTCTAGTGATACATGTCCTTTATACATCTTGGAAATCACACTGTAGAACCTTGTCCATCCTAACCAGAAAAAAATACCTAAGAATACACAGTATATAGAAAGTGTATATTTATGCATGCATATTGACAATATTTATTATTTTGTTTTTACAGTTACAAAATCTGGCATCTGCATTCACAGCAAACTCAGAGTTCACTGACTGGCGCAGATTCCTGCTAGCAGCAGCACAGCCTTGGCCAGTGCCATCTGTGACACAGCTTCTCAGAACACTACACAGCTTCAAGTCTGTTGACGTAGCTGGATCAGGCTTTGTTACTCAGGAATACTACATGCAGGTTATAATTCTTCTTTTCTCTTTTGAATAATAGTATTTCATTCAACTCTGTGAATTGATATATAGTTGGGTTTATTCACATTCAGAAATTCAGTCTAAGTCTTAAATATTTTGGTTTTTGAGGGTGCTTTCTAGTGAAAATTGTCTTCGGGAAACTGAAAGCCTAGAACCATCTATCTTATCTATAGTTCCATGAATCAGGCTAATTAAGCTTACTTTTTACTTCCATTTCTTACTTTCTCCCTAAATTAATTTCAAGTGAAAATCTTTCCTGTTCTAAAGAAACCATTCTGTGAGCACTTAGACTACTATTAACTTGTTTGACACTATATCTGTAAAACAAAAAATTTGCTCCAAACAGAAGTACTTTAGTTTGGGCTTACCAGCTCTACTTTAATTAAATATTTCTAGAATTTTTCCAATAAGGAATTTTTGCAAATGCAGAATGTTTCTCAAACCTTGAATACATGGAAGATCATAAAATTCTTTGATCTGTTCTTTTTACTAAAGATAACTTCTATTTGAACCATTGCATAGTTCAGCAAGGTATTTCAGGAAGCAAGTTTGATGAAAGAGTATTAAGAATACATTTTTATTTTAGCAAAATTATGCTCTTTAAATTTTCACTTACTTATACTTTGGATTCTTAATTCTACTTAGGGTGACTGCTGTTTCACTCTTTTAACGCATACTAGACACATATATATATGTATTTATACTTATCTATACATATATATAGAATCATAGAATCATAGAATGGTTTGAATTGGAAGGGACCTTAAAGATCATCTAGTTCCAACCCCCCTGCCATCAGCAGGGACACCTTCCACTAGACCAGGTTGCTCAAAGCCTCATCCAGCCTGGCCTTGAACACTTCCAGGGAGGGGGCATCCACAACTTCCTTGGGCAACCTGTTCCAGTGTCTGTAGATATCTGTGTAGATATCTGTAGATATCTATCATATATATTTATATATGTCTACCAATGTAGATATGTATGTGTGTGCATGTATACACAAAAGTTCTACAGTTCTGTCAGTTGAGGGTTTTTTTGGTGATACTAAAATAATTTTCAAACTGTTTTAAGTAAATTTCATAGAACCTTTATTGCAATTTGTTTTCCAATCACCTAGTATTAGTTTTCTTTAAAAATTAAGTAGAGCCTGTGTTATTCCAGAAGCCTGTCAGTTTCAGAACTATTTTGATTAATTTAAAACTTCCAGCAGTGCCTGCCAACCCCTACCCAACCCAGACTTGCAAAGAAACAAATTCTGCAAAGCCAGAAAACCCACAAAATGTGCAGGTCTATCTGCATCTATTTGTCTATTGATGTGGTAATTTTTACTGAAGTGTGAGAGTGTAAAAATAAGCTAACAGTTATAAGACATGCAGATTGTGAAGGCACATTTTTAGCATAGGATCCTGGTTAAAATATAATATTAAGTGAGCAATTAATGTACTTACTTCAGGATTGGAATTGGCTCACATTCAGTCAGTGATAGTAAATATTCAGTGGTGTATACTCATTTGTTTATAGACCTACTCTCTAGTAGTTAGTTAGTTCTAGTTAGTTAGTTAGTTAGTTAGTTCTAGTTAGTTCTTCCAAACTTCCATGAGAGTGGTGACTCTGAACCTACAGTCTCATTCAGATGCTTAAATACTAGAAAGGACTGAAAAGTTCATAAACTCACAGGTAACTCCATAGCTGAACCTCATTTTTCAGAAGATAACTATATAGGTAGCCAAGTAACTTAGGTGCTCAAGAGACCGTTATGGGAACTTCCAGAGACTATCAAAGGCAACTCAGTTCAACAGTCTGCATTGTTCAGAAGATTTTGCTCTGCAACTGATTCATATTGCAAATAAAAGTTGTAATATCTGCCACCCCTATTTCATATTTGAAAATATGACCAAAACTTTCTTCAGTTAAAAACCTCAGAAAACCCCTGTATATCAGCTGTATATGAGGTCCTACATGAGGTTACTGACAATAGTGTGGTTTGGAATTTATAACTGTACAGTTATGAGAAGAACAGAAACAGAATTTTTCAGACTTAAGTGAAATTTGGTCCTCTAATTTAAAAATAATTGATGAGAAACATCTCAATTGTTTTTGTTGAAATGAATATATCTTTTTAGAGCAATTTATGGCAAATTTTGTGAGGTCAGTACTTGTTTCACTTCTTTCTTATTAATTTATTTCTTGAAAAAGTAATGATTCATGTTCTGTGAAACATGGTGCACTAGAGAATTAATGAGTCAGTGCAGTCCATAAAATTAAGGAGAGAACAATAGCAGAGAGTTAGTAAAATAATTGTTCATTAATTATTATCATTGATGTTATAATTACATTATCTACAGCAAACCATCTGATATATTTCTTGTAAAGATCTCAAAGACCACATGAAATCTATTTTCTTGCTATTAATTTGCTCACTTTTCCCACTAACTCACATGGGGAAAAAGAAGAAAACTAGCTTTACTGATTTCTTTTCCTTTCTGAAAAGATCTTGAAATTTCCTGTTTTGTCCTGTTTCATTGCTTTTCTTTGTAAATAAAACATATAATAATAATAATGCAATACTTTATACAATCAAGAATATAGTAATTAGCCTGAAATGCGGAAAAGGATGTTGCTAATGAAATTTCTAGCTTTGTTATGCTATTTTAACTTAATGCCTACACTGAAAGACTATTGCATTGCTCATTAACATCTGTGATCCATGAAGGTTTCCAACTCTTTGAAATCTTCCATATTAGTCTATTAATCTAATAGGGAATATACTGGTTAAAATGTTTCAATAAAAATGGAAACAAACTTTTATTCTCTGTTTAATATTGAGACTTACAGGCATTCAAAACAGGCTGCCCAGAGATGTGGAGTCTCCTTCTCTGGAGTTATTAAAAATCTGCCTGGATGCAGTCCTGTACAGCTTACTCTAGGTGAACCTGCTTTGGCAGGGGGGTTGGACTAGATGATCTCCAGAGGCTCTCTTTCTGCACAGTAACTACATAGTGCTAGGGAACATCACCAGGCAGTGGTACACAATTATTCATCCTGTGATGTTGTTTGCACAACTTGAAATGGTTTAACATGGGCAAGCGAGTTTTTTGGTAGGCAGTCTGTTCACAGCTGTCCTGTTGCAGAAGGTAATGTCTAGCTGACATGGGGTGTTTCCTCTGTGTGTGGTCTAGTATCGAATAATTTGTTCTGAGCACTTTTAATTTACAGTTGTAGGTAAAGCTCTGTAGGCATTACAGGACACTTAAACTTGTTGTTGGGAGCAGGCAGGCATGGGAAGAGCCATGCCTCTGTCATTCATTATAGAATCATGGAATCATAAAATAGTTTGGTTTGGAAGGAACCTTTCAAGGTCATCTAGTACAAGCCCCCTGCAGTGAACAGGGACATCTTCAACTACATCAGGTTGCTCAGAGCCCCGTCCAGCCGTCATAAAGAAGACTTTATTTTAATGTGTGAAAATAAATGACCTTTTTTCTTTCTTTTTTTTTCTCTTTTTTTTTTTTTTTTTTTTTTTACATTAGGTTGGGTTATGGTTTAATGGAAATGAAGATAACAAAACCATAACAAAAAGTTGCACAGAACCTTTGCCTTTAGATAGGCTAGGACATCTCCTCAAGGTAACTTTAAAAACATAGATATTTTGAAGAGATCACTCACTATTCTAACCTGAGAGGTCTCATCCTCTTTTTTTTACGTAACTGCTGCAATATTTCAGCGGTTTTTGAGGTCTGGTGATGCTTCAGAGTATAATTTCCATGTATAAAAACCTTAAAGTTAGAAACAAAGTAGAAAGGAATCTAGGAATTGTCCTTCTATATTCTAAATCATAGTCTACTCAGAAAGACTTAATTATTAATGTTCTCCTTTGAACTACGTTTATTTTGCTACACAGTAATCAGCTTTTTAAGGAATGGGAGGCAAATGATCCCTGCATCTAAGCTCGTGGAAATCTCCATGGAAGAGGGAGGTTATGGTGTGATCTGAATACAAGAAAATGTTTTGGATCTATTTGTCATGATACAAGATTTTATTAATTTCTCCTTGTTCTGTGAAAGTCTTCAGTGTAGAAAATAAAATGCTACATTTTTTTTTCCTTGAATGGCTCAGAGACACTCTGATTTATCTTGATTTGCAAAGCCTCAACGCATTTTTAAAGACAATATCACTTATTAGCAACCATTACTTTATTTCATCCTTTTCTTTACAGTCTTTGATTTGTATTTGATTAAATTCCACTTGTAGAAATTAATTTACTTTTTTTTTCTTTTATAGTTTTTTTTCAGTTTATTTGCTGATACCAGGAAAGATCCTGCTCTGCTCAACTATACTGAAATGCTACTTTATTTTGCCTCCCACTCTGATCCAGTTGAAGGTGTTTACAGAGCTCTTAGCATTGCTACTGGGACATATATTAGTAGAAAGGAAGCTTCTCTTCCATCTATGGTAAAATATTACAGTAAAATATTAAAGAATAGTAGTGGTCCTTGGAAACTATAAATTAGCTAGATTTCTATATATTTTCTTACCCTGGATAGCTCCAGTTCTTACAAGTAGTCCAAATGATTTCATGGCAACTCTGCAAATAGTTCCACTGACTTTGGTAATAATACTCAGAAGTATTCTTCCAAAAGTCTGAAAATTTGCTTGCCAAATAATAATGCAAGTTTAAGATATTTACTGGTAGCTACTCCTTGTACAGATGGACAGAGGACATTCTTTGACGTAATCTTAGACAATGAAGACCAGCTGTCAGTAGTGTGACTTATGGTTGGTTATTGTTATCTAAAGATATAGAACCTGAGATTATTGCTAGTCTTACTATCTTTTCCTCTATATTTCTTTGGGCTATTTAGAAATATCACCTTTGTTGTTATTTTCAAGTGTTTTGGTTTACCTGTAAATCAGAAGGATTAATAATTAATAATGTTTCACATGAAATAATTTTTTAAATTACTTTTTAGATCCATGATGAACATATTGTCACAGCAAATCAAGCCAGGCTTTTAAACATTGTTAGTATTTGTGGAGTATGTTGTTATCTTTAAAGTCTCAAAACTGTCATTAGTGTGCTGCATGCATCAGTTACTTATTATTGAAATATAAGTCATTTTTTGAGACATGAAATATTTATCTGTACACACCTTGGAAAGAGCTTGCTCCTCTAGATAATAAAATATTTCACTATGCTGTTACAACCACAGTGACTGTAGCATTTGCTTAATATTTAAAATACAGTTGCGCTCTCCAGAAACAGTATAGAAAGGTCATTATTTTACCATACAGTGTAATAATGTAGAAATTAATAATTAAATTTTATCACTTCAAGTGACAAAATATATAACTGTACTTCCCTGTGCCTGCTTTTATTTGGCACAATAGAGTTTTTGTCTGTGGGAGAGACTGAATAAGACAATTTCTTTTCACATTTCATAGAAAAGAGAGCCCAGAATGCTCCCAATTAGATACAGTAGATCTCAACTTAATTTCCCATCTTTCAGTGGAAAGTTCTAACTCACATCATTGGACATAAAGCAACACAGCCTGTTCTCCTCCTTACTGTTTTCTGCTTCGTTTGATCTGTTTGGTGGTACTTTTGTAAGATTGTAAGTAACTGCACTGACATTATCACCTATGTGTCGATGACTTCTTAAGGTTATGAGTCACAGGTGAAGGGGAAGATTTCCCTTCAATCTACAATTAACAACATGTCTCTGAGGAGCAAGAGTTATACCGCATCCAACCTGAGAATTTCCTTGTGCTTAATTTCCTGCTCAGTGTATTGGCTCTGGGAATCTGTGTTACGTCTCACAATATATACAGACAGTTTGTGTGCCTAATTCATTTTGAGGGGTTCCTTAGAAGCCTGGAAATAGATGCTAAATTCACATCTTGCATGTGGGAATCCTCTTTTGATTTTACAGTCATTTTTTATAGGTTGGTGCTCCAAATTGCAGGGAGCACCAACTTCTTCTTATGCCTTGTGTTCCATATGTGTACACTTTAACAATAATGTTGAATACAGAAAAAAAGAGAACGAATAAATCCTGTTCCACTGAAGTGAATGAGTTCTCACCATTGGTTTCAGTAGGACTAGCATTTAGTGCAGGATATTCAACAACCACAAGAGGGCAAAAAGTAGATTATAAGGTGATATCATGTCATGTTTGAGTCAAGCTCCATCAAATAGAAAGACATAGATACAAGATATCCAAAGTAGTTTTCAGCACCAAATTAAGAACTTAAACCTTTTTCTACCTGTGGCTGTTTATATGTCACCTAAATATACCAGTTCTCACTACAAGTACTGGAAATATAGTAAATATTATCAGTGGAATATTCATCAGTAGAATATAAAGAGGTATCCGTCATCTCAAAGAAGTTTTGTAATACACTTTAGACAGCCAGCTTATAAGTAGGCACTTACATAGCAGCACCTAATTTCAGTTGTCTTCTCTTTTTCTTGTTCTGTTCTGAAAAAGGTAATGACTTCTAATTGGTAGCTGCCTACAGAAATAGGTCTGAAACTTTAATGATATTAATAGGAGAAGATCAGACAAACATCTTCTAGATACTTTTGTTACTTTTACTAACTTCATAGCAAAGACCCTTTCACTTAAAATGCTTAGCTTTTAAGTCTCAATAACTTTGTTATTGGTTGTGTAGATCTTACATGTGAATGGTACAGTGGGAGATACGAAAACCTAAGTGCTGATATTTATGTAATCTCCACTGTTGAGTGTTGTTGTTTGTGGTTAGTCTACACAGTGGCCTAATCTAGTCGAAGCATTGTTCACCTCTGTGAGGTCCTTTCTCATCTTTGTGCCCACAAATCTCTACAGTATTATTTTTTGTTTGTTTGTTTGTTTTCCTCTGTGGCCATCTCTAATATCACCACAAAGATACTGTGTTTATAGTAAAATTCTAATTTTTCTGCATAAAGCCTTTCTCCTCTTTTTCTATGGAGAGCTGGTAAGCCTATGTTAACTGTTAGCCAAAATTAAGTTCTTGCAGTGACTCCTTGATTTAGACTAGAAAATTCATACTGCTTTTTTCATGTCAATATCCAGAATTACCACATTTATTCCTTATACAAACACAAAGTTCTTAGTAGTACTGTAATTTGTAATTATTAAGTATTTTTACGTTTTCTTGCTCTGAAGAATATTAATTTCTCAGTGGAATGTTGACCATGATCCTGGAAAAAGCTGTTTATTAAATTTCTACTAATGCCAACATTATGGATATTTCTGTACTCTCAGGATCTATTCCTTCATCCTACAGTTCAGTAGGTAATTTTGTGTGAGCTGATGATTTTTGTTTTGTAAGAAGTGAAGTTTGGAAGTGTAATCCACTGATCCTTAATCAATGTGTAACTGAAACAGATGACTTACTAACAGCCCAATTACCACCAGGAATTATACCTATGCTTTATTTTCTTAGGATTTTCCTTATACCAACATATTGCCAAATGAGAAAACTTTAACAGAAGATGAAAAAGAATTCTTGAATTACACGGGTGAAGGAATAATTTCAGTGGCAACTCTACTCAAAGTGTTTCGTACTGGCGGAAGTAAAGATGAAGATAATAATAGATTTAGTGATATGGAGAAGGAAAGCAGCTATGATAAGGTAGGCTGGTTAATTCAAAGAAGGTTTTGTACTTGGAATTATGTGTTAAATAAGTATCTGCTACAATATTTGCTTTTTAAAATGCATTGACCACATATTATTTTCTCTTAAAGCATTTCATCAAAATATACAAAGAATTAGGCACTGAAGATCTGACACCTATTCCAGTTGCACTCCTTTTGCAGCATCCTTTCATTCAAGACTTGATCAATAAGTATCAGGAATACAAGCTTCTTGTAAGTATTGCTTTCTGGGACAAAGAACTTTGTAAGTACACATATTGAAATTTGCATTATCCCAGGAACGTAAATGTACTTCATTTGGATACTGCCAATTTGCAGTGTAGACCAGATATACAGCATAGCAGGTTGTAGATCAGATCAATTGTTTTGTTTTCCATGGAAACTCTGTCCATCAAACACTGCACTACTTTCTGACCTGTTTTTTTATAACTGCCTTACTGGCCTACAGCTGACTACAGGTTTTCTACTGGCTTGTCACATGTGGCATTGCCTTTCCTACCACTCATTGGAAGGATCCTTATTGAATTATCTTCCCAATAGGGATCTTACTGCAAGACACATTGAAATAAGTGATAGAACACATTCCATCTCAGGTCAACCAGGATGCAGAAAAGGGCATGCAGAAGTAGTATAGGTTCAAATGTTTTTCCTTGCCATACTCTAGAGCTTCCTGTTACCTGCACCTATGTTTAAATGTACATTAAAACAATTGTACATAAGCCAAGTTTGGGCCAGAGTATTAGCCTATTAAATGTGAAACTATGGCACAAATACATAATATATGGGCTGTAAGAAAATAGTGTGAGGCAAGATGAAAGGATGCTTGCATTTGCATGCCCAAAGATCAAACTTAAATAGTCTTCATAAGTTTGAGATGATCACCATTGGGGGCACATAGTGTCCCACAAACTGTAAATCTGAATAAGATACATGACACTCAAGGAATAACTTGCTGTTTCTTAATTATATTAATCACTTGTAAGAAGTGAAGTGCCCAGGATTTGTTGTATCACTCATAATCATTGTTAGTAAAAGACAAGATACAAGATTATATGTACTCTGTCAAAGTAAGTGTTAAAATTTTATTTGCTATAGTAGAAACAGGTACAAAGGGAAAATTTAAGACAAAGACAATTCAACATAAAATTATAACTATCAATGAGTATCTGTCCTGTCTATGTTAATGTCTCAGCCAATTTGGGAATGTAGAAACCATGGAGTGTTGGGTCATTCCCCCTGTTCCTTCCCTATCCTTTCTTCCTGACCCTTTTTATTTAATCAAGTACTGCATTTCCTAATTTGAATATTTTTTTCCATTGTCACTGAATTTCTTGTAGACCAAAGCATTCCTTAAACTAGCTCTCTGTTCTGAACATGATCAATCTCAAGAACTGTTCTTTACACAGACACTTCACTGACATTGCAACATTTAAAATAATGCAAGCTCCCCATGAAGGCCAAATGTGATGGAACCTAAAGTAACTCTTAACTAGGTGTAAACTGGGTAAATGCCATATGCATATACTCCACTTCTTACAGGGAGAGAGATTTCTTTTTAAAACCTTTTCACACTAACCAATAGCGGAATATCAAGAGCACAGCATGTATTCTTTATCAAAATTCTAATCTTCCTGTACCACTTTCAGGAGGAACTATGTTATATAGTTTAAAGGGTAGATTGTAGTACACATTTAAAATTTAATAGCTACCATCAATTACCTATTTGATGGTAGCTATTAAAGGTAAACATAGGTAACAATTACCTATGTTATTCATGTCTGGTAAGATATGTTCAGAGCAGTACAGTTATAAAAATTGTCAGTCTATGAGAAAAGGTGCACGTGAGAAAATATTGTATGTGAATCTCGGCAGTAGTTGAGGGTTTCAGTGAACATGCTGTAGCCCAAAGGAGTTTCCACAGTTTGTCTACCAAAAATATATTTCTATCATTGCATTTAAATATTACATTTTTCTACTTATTCATTTAATGCCTGTGTCTCCTGACTTGGCAGTTAGATGATGCAGAGCTTCAGTTTTCATATGTAATACTTAGAATTTCCTCTTGCAAGGGCTTATACTGACTGTATCTCAAATATAGTTCTCTGTTGTTTCTGTACTTAGAAGATTATATTCATTGACTATACTGGTAAATATACACTGCTGTTTTATGCATCAACACTTCATAGTCTTACTTTCAAATTCTGACTCACTGGGGAAGAGCTAAGACCAGAGTTCTTACTCAGCTTTACAGCAAATTATTATATTTACCAGCAAACAGGCATAGAGACCTAGTGGCCATTGTTTTATGTAGATTCAGATTGTGGTCAAAAATAGGTACTCCAGGAAGACTTTTCCTCTGATGGTTCTTAAAAGAACTATATCGGGTGAACAGATGAACATTTTTCTTCCCTAAACATTTCCAAAGTAAACAAACAATATTTTTAGGATCAATTATTTTTTAAGAAATTCTCCTGAGACTATAAAAATGAAATTCAACCACAGTGCTGTTATTTTGAGATCTTTTACAAGATAAATATAGCAAGTTAGGGTGTGGTTTCTAAGGTTAAAATGTTTCTGCTACTGCAGTCATAAACAGTGGAAAATAAAATGTTTGCTGAAAACTGTAAGCAGAATATCCAGTTTATAATTTCAAAAATTTGAGTTAGGGCACCTGATTCCTTTGGCCTCTTGATGACCTGTTAAATTTTAACCAATACTATCTCTGATAAAAATATTTTCTCCAGGTGAGGTATATTCTTGTCTTTTGAAGGGAGTTTGTTTCCTCAGTTCATATACCAATTGGCTGGCAACATCCTACTTGATGATGACCTATCTGTTAGCCTCAGTACAAATGCTGACAAATCAATAAACTTGGAAATTCTATTACTTTTATACAGTCTTTTCTGTCCCAGTGTAGAAGTCATCATGGTCCTGACTAAAACTTTTAGGTGGTTTGCCATTATCAACACATTTTTTCACTTATCAAATTAAATTTATTTATTTAGAATACTTAGACCACACCTATATGTGACTGTGTGTTTATAAATGCAGTTCATTACATTCTGAATGAGATTATTGTCTTTAAATACATTTCATGTGTGGCACATACAGAACAACCAGGTGACTGGGCCCAGTCAGCGTGGGTTTGTGGAAGGCAGGTCCCACTCAGCTAGTTCTGATCTCCTTCTATGACAAAGTGACCCGCTTAGTGGATGAGGGAAAGGCTTTGGATGCTGTTTACCTGGGCTTCATAAAGCCTTTGACATCATTTCCCACAGCATTCTTCTGCAGAAACTGGCTGCTCATGACTTCAATGGGTGTACACTTTGGTGGATGGAAAAGTGTCTGGCTAGACAGGCCCAAAGAGTTGTTGTGAATGGAGTTAAATCCAGTTGGCGGCCAGTCCCAAGTGGCTTAGTACTGGGACTGTCTCTCTTTAATATCTTTACCAATGATCCGTATGAGGGAATCAAGGGCACCTTTAGCAAGTTCACAGACAACACCAAGTTGGGTGGGAGTGTTGATCTGCTTGAGGGTATGAAGGCTCTACAGAGGGACCCGGACAGGCTGGATCAATGGGCTGTGTCCAACTGTATGAGGTTCAGCAAGGCCAAGTGCTGGGTCCTGCAACACTACAGTAACCCATGCAATGCTACAGACTTGGGGAAGAGTGGCTGGAAAGCTGCCTGGAGGAAAAGGTCCTGGGGTGTATTGTTTGACAGACAGCTGATTATGAGCCAGCAGTGTGCTCAGGCTGCCAAGAAGGGCAATGGCATCCTGGCTTGTATCAAAAATAGCGTGGCCAGCAGGACCAGGGAAGTGATTGTGCCCCTCTACTCAGCACCGGTGAGGCCACACCTCAAGTCCTGTGTTCATTTTTGGGCCCCTCACTACAAGAAAGACATTGAGGTGCTGGAGTGCATCCAAAGAAGAACAATGAAGCTGGTGAAGGATCTGGAGAACAAATCTTATAAGGAACAGCTGAGGAAGCTGGGGTTGTTTAGCCTGGAGAAGAGGAGTCTGCGAGGAGACCTTATTGCTCTCTACAACTGCCTGACAGGTGGTTGTATTGAGATGGGTCTCAGTCTCTTTTCCCAAGGAACAACTGATAGAATAAGAGGAAATGGCCTATAGTTGCACCAGGAGAGATTTAGTTTGTATATTAGGAAAAATTTCTTCAATAAAATGTTGTCAAGCATTGGAACAGGCTGCTCAGGGAAGTGGAGGAGTCACCATCCCTAGAGGTATTTAAGACATGTAGATGTGGTGCTTACGGACATGGTTTAGTGGTGAACTTGGCAGTGTTACATTTACAGTTGGGATTGGTGATCTTAAAGGTCATTTCCAACCAAAACAATTCTATGATTCTATCATAATAAATGAGACAATATTTTATTAGACCAACTCATAGAGATTGAAGAAGCAAGCAATTCTGCTTTTTCTACTGCATAGATTTGTCTGTTAAGGTTGATCTTTTTGAGGCCTGCTATTATTTCTTGCTAAACATTTTGCCTTCTATCCTGAGACTATCACAGATACAGTAATATAGAAACTCTGTATTTTGATTGTGATAAATTTAAACAAAGCGTTTGGGATGTATTCTGTCTGTAATTCTTAATGCTTGCATTAATCTGTTATTTTGAGTGGACTACCTTCCTGTAATTACTGAAGATAAAAAGGTAGTTTGATAATTAGCATTCAGTTTGTTGATATTAAAACTATTATGCATTTGATGATGTTATGTTACATTTTTTATTCTGCTTTCCAAACCTGCATAGTAATTTTTAAAAAACTCTAGTTTTGAAGATAGGGATATCACCTTGTATTTCTATGCATCTGTGTTTTGATTACATTTAACATAGGCCCTTGCATCAAGCTTGTTCCTTCTATATAAATTGTCATTTTTTTTACTGTTGTTACTGGGGTGGTGGTGGTAATCATTTCAGTAGCATTACTCAGGTATCCATTCAAATAGGAGTTCCACTGAGGAAGGATTTCTAATAATGTATAGTTAACGTGTCTAACAAAAAAAAATATTTATTAGTACATTGAACAGTTATTACAAAACCTGTTTATACTCACAGCAGCCATTTAATATTACCCAACTTAACAAACATTCAGAACTCCATGTATGATAATAAAGTAAAAATGCTTTCCATCTAGGGAGCATTCATACAGATTATATTCTGTAAGTTTTATGAGGTGGACCATATACTTCATGTTTTGGCAGAAAAAAGCACTGCTGAATCACTGTCTACTCACAGGCAGTAATTGTGATACTTATGAAACTTGAGAAGCCTGTTTCATGTGGTGTTTTAAATGTCCCAGTGAACAAGAGAAGGAAAAATTGACTCAGTATTTAAATACCTAGTTTAAAAAAGAGACCTTTGTTATGCTTTTCTTTATCATGTATTCCATCAAATAATCTTAGGAAATGCAAATATATAGGAAAAATATTTTCTTACGTAAAAAAAATTTATGAAAGTATCTATTCATGTAACAGAAACATTTTTTGCTTCATTAAATATAGATATAGTAAATTTGTTTCACTACTATTTCTCCAGTATTCGAAGGTTATTTAGTTTTGTTTTCCTCTACAAAACTAGTAGTTAGATAAATAAAATCCATCCAAAGGAAACTTCCATTCTTAACACATTCTTAAACACTATTCTGTCACTCTTTTCTGCATCAAATTATAATTTTCAATCATACCATTCTTACTTTTAGACTGATATTTAACATATATTTCTATGGCATTGCTAGAGCGTAAATTTTCCACTTCCCACACACATATACACCATGACAGTACTGAATGTGTCTCTATAGATCATTTGCTCCGCAATGATCAGCAGTTGCTTTCTCAAACTTTTTTATTTACAGGAACATAGACTTGTACTTTATATTTAGAACTCCCATAGTAAAATTCACATTCTATCACACTAGAAGCACTACAGTTTACTGAGATCATCATATGCTTGTGTGGTAGTGATAAGTACTGATAATGAACTTGCTGAAGGTTCCATTTGCTAACGTTTGCTTTTGTCCAACCGGAATTGAAACTCCTCGTTCTGACTGAATGTGCTGAAAAAAGCCTCCTTTAACTGAAGTATTTCTTAGAGTCAAAGATAAACGTTAGTACTACCTTCTAAAACAAAGGGCTGGTGAAATTCTCTTTTAACATGGTTCTTCTGTATTCACTGAAATGCTCCTGATGTTTTTCAAGGCATGTGAGGCATCATTGCATACAGGCAGTTTCTGCTTTTGAAAAAAAAGGCTGCATCTTCAAAATATGCCCCAAATACATTTTAGAGTATGTATTTGAATTTAATTTATTTTATAAAAATTCTGCCTGTTAATTATTCTCCTGAAATTAAAATGTGTTTACTGGCAATACTAGAAAATGCTGGAAAGTTAAATTACTGTTTATTTTTGTATTAAACACCCAGCACATTGGTTTTTTTAAATTGGAAATTCCTTTTTCATCCTCCTTACACAATGGATAGTATTGCTGAAATTGGAAATATATAAGATTATGCTAATACAAAATTCTTGAAAATTAACAAATTAAGCAATGTGCTATAAAAATGCAGAACTATGCATAAAATTAACTCTATGATGTCTAAATGTGTGTATCTATTATTCAAAATGTTAGTTAGTTATTTTATTTCCATTTCCTTACAGTGTTTTTAAGTTCAGCCTGAAATATGACATATAAACACAGAAACTTTATTGAAGAGTTTGTCTCTGTATGTTCTGAATGTTTGCTGGCTTAAACCATAGTCTCAATACCTCTCTCTACTGATAAGTTTAAACTGATGCTTAAGATCTCCGCTTACTTTAGGAATTGCATTTTAACACACTGTAGTACTGTAAATCCACTGAAGGCAATGACGTTGTGTGGATAGCGTGAAAACATCGTCTCCGTAGTTATTAGTGATACATCAGCTATGTAAAATGTTCTTTCTGCATGAGGAATGTTCTTTTTACAATTGTCACTGTATGTTTATGTTTTCATTAGTGCACAGAACATACGTAGTGCTTAAGGTAAATGGCACCTCGTTTTTAGTTCCCTTCCAGAAGACATCTTATGTAATTGGAGAAAGTGTAATTTATGGTATTATATCTCCACTGGTTAGTTTTTCATCATAATCTTCTAGTCACTAAATGGAAAGCTCACCCCATGGGAAGACAGGCATTATTATTACAAGTTTTAAGGTAGATTAGTCTTTGATGTGAAATGGCGTTTTAACATTTTGATTTCCTTTTCATAGGATATTAAAAACTTTCTCCAAAGAGCCGAACAAGCACAGTCAACTGATGGAGAAAACACCACGTGTAAAGACATCAATGTATGAAAAATTTTAGTTCGTGAAAATTAAGAAATAATTTTCTTTTAAGTTGGTAAGGAATGTGTCTTAGATCTCCAGTCCTCCCTTCCATGGGAAAGGATTATTTGTTCATTGTTGCAAGAGCAAAATCCCATTTTAATTGCACATTTTCTGTTACTTTAAATTAATTAATAACAAACAAACAAACAAAACAGAAAAAGCCACGGAAAGTTATGGTTAGTTCATATTAAATAATCTGATACTTCTAAATAAAATTAAACCAGTCCCTGAACTTAAATAAAGCTGAGAGTATGTCCATTAATAATTGCTATAAGAACAGAGTACGTCCAGTTCTTGTGAGCTATCTGTTCACCTTTTGTTATGTGTATAGTTTATAAATTCATTAATTTTTAATGAATTAAATTTTGTAATTAAAAACTTTTAAAAACCATTGCAATTCATATCTAATAAACTAAGTAAATGAAAACACTGTTTTCTCAAAGGTCAAGATCAACTACCAAAAGGACACCATGTACGTGAAAATGGAGTGCTTGTTCACAGCAGAGATGGTGCATCTTTGTTATCCAGCTTTTCTATTTCTAACTTTCCATTACAGCTCAACTCTGCTACCACCCACTAAAAAGCTGCAGACTCTTTTCTCCAGTGCAGCAGCACACACAGCCCAAGGGTGTGGGTGGCACAGCCTGCTGCTCCTCAGGAACCTCCCCTCCCATTGTGTTGCACTGAGCAGGCCCCAAATGAAGCGGTAAGGTCGGTGCTACACTATTTGTGGTGCCACCAGAGTTTGCAGTGGGGTTCCACACAACTGTTTTCAGTAACCAACTAAAAGCCCTTTTTTAATCGACAGAGTGTATTCAAGGGCACCATGTACTCCAGACACATGTTGAAGGTTTTCACATGTGATGGGTGTTTGTCTAACAATCTCTAGGGCACATGATGACACCTAGTGGGTGTTGCCTTCTGTGGCAGATTAAACAGAGTCTTGGTGAAACACTCTTTTACTACTGAAGTAGTTGTTTCTTTTTCTATATCTAGTCTGACTCTTACTGGCTTTCCTGAAAGTTGTTTTGGAATAGTTTGCATAGAAATTTTCTTGTTAATCGGATGTTTGTGTTTCCTTGCAGTTTTATTCAACTTTTCCTTTCTCTTGTGGCTACTGTTGGCTAACTGTAAGATGATAGGAACTATTTTTTCATGGAACTTTTTAACTTAAATTTTAGAACACACTGGAATTCAACATTGAGATGCCTAATAAATCCTCAGTTTTCAGTGATACTCATTCTTCTGATCTACAGGTTCAAGTTTTCTGAAGACTGAACATGGCAAGTAGGTAACTATCACTATCTGAATACAGTGTACCTTTAATTTGCAATCTGTCAGCTGCCCAAGATATTAGTAAACCTGGTGCATTCTACATTGTCTTACTAGCTTAGAAACATAATTAATAAGTAAATACTTCCAAGATGCCTACTCATATCTGAACACCGCTCCGTCATTCTAGGGTGTTGTTTTCTGCATTTGGTAGTACCATGGCAACAATTACACAAAACATTTAAAGCTTCCCTTCCCTGATTTGATTCAGCAAAGTACTCAAATATATGATGCTCTCTAAGAATACATGTAGTCCCATGGAAGTCAGATAACTCATAAGGAACCACAAACCTTTGCCCTTTGTTGAGAAGTGCTGGCTGCACAGAATACTTTTACATTTATATGTATCTTTATTATTTTTTAGCAAACTATGCATGACATAGTATAGTACTTGCACAAAATTTGTTGATGTTCCTAACAAGGTTTCTAAGTTGCCTGCTTGAGACGTACAACAATTATATATCACAAAAGGAATAGCAGCATACTGAAAAGAGAAACTGGTGTAGTTACAGTTAGACAATGACTGGTAGACCTATCTGTAAAATACATTCTGTTTTCTGTCATGGTAAAATAATAAACATTTTGTCAGATTTTTGGAACTCACTGATGTCAATAATGGCAGGTTTGACTCTTTGTTGATTAAAGGCAGTCAAATTTTGAAAGAAAAGTTGGCAGTCTAGCGGTAGTAGATCAAAGCATCTATATGTGATACACAAAGCTCAGAATAGAACCCAGTAAACTTATCACTTCAGGCAAATAATGTTGTGTCTCTCCACTCTACACATTTTGCGCTAACCACACCGGCACATTGTAGCTAAGTACTATCTTAGAAACAGATGTAACTTTGTTGTGCCCCCGCAAACCATGCTAAAACCTCAACATCCTTGTTTTACTTATGACAACAGACTTTATGGTGCACACCAGTTAATCTGCTTTGTTACCAGAATCATTTCTTCACGTAGCACGTACAACTTGGTCAAAATTTCATCCCCAATATTCTTGAAACATGATATATATTCATACAAGACTTGGGCTTTTTAAAATAATAACTTTATATTTAAGAAAGGTTCTGCAAGTGTTACTTCTTTGTCATACACTGTTTATGTATTTCACCTATGGCCTAGAATGGAAGGTAAATTCATTACTGGTAAAGTTTGAAAAGAAGCGCAAATTGTGGAGCAATGACAAATAATAAAAAATGTAGTGTCAAACAATACCTATTTCTTTATGGCAAAAGTAAAGACATCATTTAAAAAGCAAAGAATGTATGCCCTGACAATAGCAACTTATTTAACTTATTTTTGTTAGCAGTTACTACTTGAGTATAATTGAGTATTACAGTAGTTATTCAATAGACTCGGAGTTCCCAGCCTAATAGCGGGGCCCAGACATAAAAGAGGTCATTGTATTTATGAAGGGGGGATGCTGAGTAGATTTGCATTCAGATTTGGCAGTGGAATTACGGTTATATTATGTTCAGTTTTCATATCTACACTTTGAGCAGGATGTTGAAAACTGGAAAGTGTTCAGAGAAGAACCACAAGAATGATGGGAAATCATGTCTTGTACCAGAAAATTCAAGGAACTCAGTCTTTTTACTTCATCAAAGGAAAACTTAATGGGGGTTCAGATATCAGTTTA
>NW_010297632.1:6355-14281 GCF_000700745.2 Antrostomus carolinensis | reverse complement strand
GGAAAACCAAGCAAGATTCAATGACTGGAACCTTAGGCTTCAAAGTAACATACAGATTTTAAACAGAGAAGTAGATTAACTGTTGAAACAACTTGCTAAATGTTGTACCAGTTTCCTCATTACATAGTTCCAAAATGCAGATAGACAGTTTTTTTCAATCCAGTTTGTGATCAGAGCTGAAACAAGAAATAACTGCACTTTTGATATTGAAATACATAGTTGAAAACAAAACCTGAAAAACTAGTCTGGCTTTCAGTTAATTGCATTGCAATGTGTTTCATCCTGTTTTTGTGTCATACTACCTTTTAATGTTATATATCCTCTGTTCCTTAACGTTACTTGTTTTAGCTATTCTTGTGTATGCTGGATAGAAAATGTCTTCGACAGTTTTCCTTGCAAAAGATGCAAGGGAGTTTATATTAACAATATTCTTATAAAAATTAAAATTACTTGTATTCAATCCCTGCAAAAATATTCTTTCGAAAAACCCAACAAACCAAAAAGTACTGCTGAATTAGGGTGTCTCCTACATTTTTATTGACTTGCATAAAATCTCTCTGCATAAATAAAGTTCAACATTCAATTCTGTAAATAATTTGGGCTCTATACTAGTCTGTTTCAGGGGTGTGATCCATTTCTTTACATAAGTAGAATCGCTCCAGGCACATCCCTTAGGAAGCATAGTCTGGTACAGGAAGATTGAAAACTTTACAAGTAACAAGAACACTTTTAAAGGCGGTATTTTTTTCACTTTAAAATGTGTCTATGTGATGTCACATTGTCACCATAATAGCAAGAAAAGTTCCTCAATCTGCTCTGTGGTCCATACCTCAAAATTTCCACTGAGCATGAGGTTCAGACATGGTTTCTTTTCTTCATAAGTAAAGCAAGCTGTTTTGTGAAAAGCCTCTTAGCTATGCTGAGTTTTCTGAATGCATGAAGACTGCTAAAGAGTTCTCCAAAACACTGAAAGAAGCATGGAATGATAGACATGAATATGCAGCATGATAGGACTCCTAAGCAGCAGTAAGCCTCACAGGATTTATTGCAGACCTTTCTCTACCAGTCTTCCTTTGAATTGTGAAGACAAAAATCTGAAATTCAAGCATACTGCACAAACTTATTTACAGTATTGTAGTAATGAAATTAAAACAACAGCAATCAGAAAATATGTAATATTGTTCACTTTTTCAGTACAAATTACTTGCTTTGGTACTACTTTTGTTACCTCTAACAAGTTCTATAAAAAATATGCTAATTTGTAGGTATTTCATTCCAGATTTTACAGAATTTCCTTGATGGTGGGAAATTAAATATTTTATTTAGTTTTAAGTATTATGTGTAATGAAGATTCTGCAATTTGACATGTCATTATAGGACATCCCTGCAAGTTCAAGGACAGATGCAAAAGGAAGCCTTTGGAAGGAGTAACTCTCACAGTGATGAATGCTAGGGGTTTTCCAGCTGGGAGCAGCTTTGCTGAAAAGGACGTGGGGTTATTGGTGGCAGCAAGCTGAACATGAGGCACTAGTGTGCCCTAGCAGCAAAGACCAACAGCATCTTGGCATGTATTAACAGGAGCATAGCTAGTAGATTGAGAAAAGTAATTTTTCTCCAGCAATCTGTACTCGTTCTGTCTAGAATGTGTGTCCAGTTTTGAGCTTCCCTATACCAGAAAGACATTGACAAATGGCAGTGGGTTCAGTAGAGGACCATCAAGAAGGCTAGGGGCTTGAGCACTTACCAGGAGAGGAGACGCTGAAGAAACTGGGCTTCTTCAGCCTGCAGAAGAGCAGGCTTTGTGGGAATTGAACAGTAATTTTACAATACCTATGACACAGTTATCAAGAAGATAGAGTCAGATTCTTTACTGTGGTGCATGGCAGAAGGACAAGAGACAACAGGCAGCATTTGAAACACATCTGGTTCTGAGCAGATGTAAATGAAACCTTTTTCCCTAGGAGAACCATCCAGCAGTGGAACAGGTTACCCAGAGAGGCTCTGCAGCCTGTGTCCTTGGAGGTTTTAAAGACCTGACTAAATAAAGCCCTGAGCAAACTGTTCTGACCTCATGCTGATGCTGCTTGAGCAAGAGGTTGAAAGAGATGACCTCTGGAGATTCCTTCCTGAATTATTCTATTATCTTAATTTTATTATTTTCAGTTGTAGCCTGCAAAATCATTGATTTCATTGATGTAACACAAGCATAACTAAATGGCTCTTAATAACTAGTTCTTCTGAAGATGAAAATGGCTGAGAACGCTATGCTCTGTCTTTGCTTATCTTATGAGCACAATGATGGCAGGAATGAAAAAGTGAACATACTTTCATTACTGAGATCAGAAGAGATGACTTTGACTATCTCCAGGTAGCACTGTTGTTAAGCAGAAATGACATCTTCTACTGTCACTTTTACATGTGTGCTAGATTTCATCCTTGGCTTTGCCATATACACATTATGCACTTTATCATTAATTTATATACAGAAATTGATTCAATAGAGTTATAAACAAAGAAAATGGAATTAATACATCACTACCTTCATTTAGTTTGGAAGCACTCATATTGTAAAGCTAAATGTAGGGGGAATTTCCTGACCTTTGACTGTTCTCCTCTTCATTTAAAGATTCTGTGAAACGTTTTTAATTTCATTTCCTTTGTCTTCTGTAGTCACTTTACATTCAAGATTTCTCACCGTCATTACTTCAGTAGCAACGTCTTTAGACATCCTTACAATTCAGAACAGCAGAGCTTTGACTTAGTAACTGAAGGTGTGACATGCTTCTAGCTCGTGGCCTCACTACATTAACATAACTCAAGTGGTTGTCTGCACTTTGAGGAAAACCTGAACTTATCTTACACTATGAATATCATACCTGTTAATAAAAAAGTAGCAGCAGTATCTGTCAGAAACAAAGAACATGCCCACACTCACTTTATAGCTCAACTTAGACAAAGACTTCATTTTTCCTCTCTTTTTCTCACAAAGTGGTTCAGCTTTTCTTTGTTTCCAATATGTGTGTATATATGTACACATATATACATACATATATACATAGACAATGCTAAACCTTTTCTTGCCTGATTATAGATAGGGATGCATTTTCATCTGAAGAAGTTTAATTACATTCTGGTTAACTTTGAATTTCTATTTTTCCAGCAAATGACATTCTGTTCTCAATTTGTTTTTGGTTTTTTTTATTGACAACATTGTAACTGTTGAACTCACAATCTGATCCACTGCAGAACTCCACAGATATTACAGCTATCATGTAGTAGGTTTAGGAGCAGGTCTTGATCATAGTTGGTCCTGTGGAAATGTTGCTACTTCTGGAGAAATAACATTTAATTATGTTAGTGTAGAATTTTTGTTGGGCATTTAAAATTTGTTAATACAAACAACAGTACATACAAAAATCAAATAATTGTTGCCATTATTTTTAAAACTGGATGTGCTGAAAACATCTGGAATTTGAGGTCCTGTGTACTCAGGACTAGCTTAAACACAAAACAAAACTTTGCAGTACCATGATATCTGAAGTTCAGATAGTATATGTTGCAATTGATTTAGCGTCTTGTTTTCTTTTTTAGCCTCATAATGATTAATAGTGACACAGTGGGACCAGAGGGGTTTTTGTTTTTTTTTTAACTGGCCATGTCATTCACATTGTTTCTGGGAGGAAGCCTAAAAGGGAAGAAAGATGGTCTTGTGGTCAGGGTTCTGCAGTAAGGATATATCTCTTTGTCAAGTGAAATGTAATATAGAGGTGTTGGAGCTGGTTGCATGTAAGTGAATTAGCTAGTTCAGGCACTAGAGTCTTGTTAAAACAAACAGGCTGGTAATCGTAGTGCTGTGGCTAAACTTAGAGCACCTGAACTTCACACTACATTCTGCAGCGTGCATCCATCCTTAGGACACAAATTAAGTTTTCTGAAAAATGCTTCTTTTCTATTCTTCCATTGGCAAAGGAAGCGGGAAATAGAAAGCTTCAGCTTCATTTTGTGTCAACAGGATCTCAAAGAGTCCATAGAAGCTTTTTTTTCCTTCTTTTTTGAGAAGAACGTTAATATCTTCAGGTTTACTGCTTAACATTTTTAGGAACAATTAGCTTTTACTTTAGAAGAAATGTGTTTTCAGTACTTCAGCCAATTTGGCTTTTTTTTTTCTCCCCCCACCCCCCACCACTTCCTTTAAAATTTGTTCGATTAGATGAGCCCTCTGAAGCTTTGCTTATGGCATATTTTCACCTCACATTATCTGAATTACATAGGCTACTCAATAATCAGCACAGCTTCATCTTTTCCCTAAGCAAACTGTTATCATTTGAATTGATCTTTCTTCTCTCTGATGCTAAGGAAAAAAAGGGAAGTCTCTCTGTCGCTTCATTCTTCTCATTTTCGATTACAAGCCCAAATGGTTAAAATGCAAGACTCCTTAAAAGATCCAAAGCTGAGCAAAGGAAGGGCTAGGGTGGCTTCTCAGAAACAGATGAATTAGAAGTAAGAAACAGGTTTCCTCTTCTCTACCACTACCCACATCTGAACATACAAACAACAAAAACAATGGTAAGGTAAGGAACAAAATGAGGACAAACTCAAAAAAAAAAAAAAAAAAAAAAAAAAAAAAAAAAAAAAAAAAGCGGGTGGGGACTGGAAAAAAAAAAAAAAGAGAAGAAAAAAAAGAGCTGGTTGGTACTGAGATAAAATCAAAGATTGTTTCCTACCATCAGTTTGTTTTGGAGCATTTATATTCATAGAGTGAATTTTTGTCTCTGCCAGAATCAGTGGACTGTTACTGATTTCAAACTAAGCCAAGTTTTCATCTGGAGATTTTATCTTTGCAAGACACTTCATCATAAAGTTCCCAACAAAAAGCCTAGTCATTTTTCTTGATGGCTTTGAGAAAAGTGTCCGTTTGTGATCACAAGATATTAGGAGAAAGAGAGTACAGAACATAAGAAATTGATTTATTCTAATAGTTACTCTCATTTTAAAAATGTGCATCTCTTGTTCAGATTGAATTTCAACTTCATGCTCCAGTACCTGGACTTTGCTATACTTCATGTTCTAAACTTAAAAGCCTTCTTTCTCTTGGAAACTTTTTTAGATACAATGACCAAATGTTTTCTTAACCTTTCATTTATAGGGAAAAAATAAAGTCAAGTTCTGATGTCTGTCCCCATACGTTTGTATGGACTTTCCTCATTACTGAGTTCACCTTCTGGAATCAAGCATCTCAGGTATTTGGTCAGACTTTACAGTTTAACTTATGTTAACCCTATCTAGAAATCAGGTATTATTTTAATATTCACTATTCTTCTCCCAGCTTCTATCTCCTCAATAAATTGCTAACAAAGCTTTCTGATGTGTTTTTGAAGTAGAAAAAGCCACATACAAATAAATATGTTTGAAAAAGTTTGAAACTTAACAACCAAGGAAATTTGTAAGCCCATATTACTGCAGAACATGGATGCAGTTTTCTTTAAAATGTGCTATTGACAGCAGCTATGCTCTTCCTGGAACTGGAGAGGATTTGGGGAATGTGCTATCTCTAGCAGTTTAATTTGTTGCCTGTGAATATTACAGCTGATCTTGGTCAAATCAATGCTCTTGGAAGCTTAGTTATGAAACACTGAGCTCACTTCCATGTTATTTTTATATATGCATATAAGTGATCTAAGCATTTTCAGAGTTAAAGAATAGGCTAAGCTGCTAAATGGTCTTAGGTGTTGTAAATCTGGTTTTCAGATCTGCATTATTCATTTGTCCTTTTTACTCAACAGAAAAGTGTTCATACCAGAACTGAACAAAGTTACTCAACTGCTCTATATTTAGAAATGCAAACTCAGTCTCACATAACATGGGTTTGCAAATTCTTACATTAGAACAGGTTGAATTAGATTTTTTGACAGGAGTGGCACAGTATTTTGAAAAATATTTTACCAAAGATTTTAACAATAAACTTCCTGGTGTGTTAATGGAGCTGTCTGTATTAAACTATGGCTCTTGAAAAGGCTTTTAGCTCAGATGAGCTAAAACAGAGGCCAGGGAGGTTTTGGGGAAGGCTGGCTAAAACTTTTGTTAACTTCTATTACAGGCATAAAAGCTGTTGGATATTAGTTTGCCTTCATGTAAGGAATCCCACATGTTTTCTGTAGCAAAGTGCCAAGAACACTGATCTCATATTGCATTCGTGTATTTATGAACTAGAAGACTTGTATGTGTCAGCATCAAAAGCCTATATAGGGAATTAGGAAAATTAAGCTGCAGCTGCAAGATACTAAATCAATCTTACTCTAGTAATATTATATTATTAGAGAGATGTTAATCAGTAAAGGAACATCTAGTATAACATAAATACCCAATAAGCATAGATTACACACAGATGGTTTAGGGGAACAAAAGCATCACGTTAGTGAGGGAAGAAGCTGTATACCTAAAAAGAAAGTACCAATATATGTTATGATATTGCTTCTCTTAAGACAAAGAATGCATAAGAAAGACTGAAATACGTTTGTAAAATTAAAGAATAAGAAAGTGCAAGTTTTATATTCCTGGGTTTTTTTCTGTGAAAACAGAGAATATATTGTAGAATTCCCTTGATGATTTTCAACTGGCTGATTAAGCAATAATATTCAGCCAGACATACAATGGAAATAAGCAGGTAAATGGTGATGGGGGAGGAGATGCGTAATTACACTGTCTAAGGAAAGTAAATTGCTGGTGTGTTTTCTCACTTCCATTTATAAGGACCAAACGTAGGTACAGTGATCTGAAACAGAAGACAGTGTCCTCCAAGTTACTCTGGCTTTCTCAGTTAATGTTTTGACAGATTTTGTATCTCCTTTTTTAGAGGCATATTTCAATAAGCAGGACACTGCAAGCTGACCTGATTTGATCTGAGTAGGTTACACTTCTAACATACAAATACAAACTGACCTAATTTAGACCATGTGTTACTGTGGTTAAAAGGCCTTTGCATTAAACTGATTGCCATGCTTATGCAAAAGTGAAGGGCTTTGGAAACTTTTCAGATAGCCAAAACAAATGAAACTAAAGTCTCAGTAACTGCTGTAGCAGCAATGACTCAGATATAATTTACATACTTGAGTTTAACCCATGTTTTAAATGTTTGAAATATCCTCAGGAAATTCTGTATCAGGTCAGGTTTTTTCCTACTGCCTGAAAAGATGGCAGAAATCCTTTGTCAAAGTACTGCAGTGCCGGTGGAGTTCTTCAGCCTCTCCTACATAATCTTGTGTGGTTTCCAAATGCAGGGTCAATATCATTAATTAGAAACTTAGGTTTTTCTGCATAGATTCTTGCCTCCATGTGGTCAGAAAGGGCAAATATCTCTCTGTCTCTTTAGAGGGTCCATAACTGACTCTGGAGGACTAGAATGGACATGAAGTTAGGTCCAGTTAACCTCTTCTGTTAAGGTTGTTTTAAAAGTGGTGGTGGCATTGTAGTAGGAAGCTCTGATTTTTTTTTTTCCTCTTCAGCTCTGCTGTTCAATTGTTTTGTGGTTCAGCTAGCATTTTGGACAAAACTAATAAGCAGTGCTGCTGAGAGAGGAGGGGAAGGACACAAGCAGAAGGTGACAGATCCAGAGATGGCATTGAAGGCGGAAGGGAAATAGGGGAGTTACAGAAAGACAGAAGGAAGGAGGCAGTTAAGGATGATACTTGATGTATTTAGCAGACATTGAGACCTATTCTCAGGTAGTAAAAAGATGTCCAGGCTACCTCTATATTGCTAAATAAAAAAACGGTCAAGGACTATTCTTCCATAATGCTAAGCCCAGGCTTGCTGGCATCCAAGCTGTGTAGGATTAACCTGTCAAGAGCATAATGGTTGCATCCACGAGGGAAGGGAAGGGAAGGGAAGGGAAGGGAATGGGCAGGTAGGGAAGTATAGGTTTCTGAA
>NW_010297632.1:0-6276 GCF_000700745.2 Antrostomus carolinensis | reverse complement strand
AAGGGAAGGGAAGGGAAGGGAAGGGAAGGGAAGGGAAGGGAAGGGAAGGGAAGGGAAGGGAAGGGAAGGAGATTTTGCATCTTGCCAAGCATCACTTTTTTCATTTCCACCTGTGAGAAGTGAAACTTCTTCAAAAGACAGAGATTTCTCTTATGCAATCAAGTAACTGTAGAGTGCTGATCTATAAGAAACATGCAGACCACAACCATTCATTCCCAACACATGCAACCAGCAGCAGGTTGCCTGCGTGCTAGTGGCTCATTAGATAAAACACTTCTAGCATGTAAACCACAGGCAAAAGTGTCACGTCGCACCCACACCTAAATGAACCACTCGTACATCTTTAGGGTAAATAAAAAATCTGTATCGGGCAATTTTTTTTCAGAAGTACCTTTGTTTAGTTTTACACAACATAGCAAAAGTCTATTAGGTAATGAATTTAAAAGAAGACATGGAACAAAATGTGGTAAAATGAATTTCTGTATCTCTTTGAAGATGGGAAACCCAGGATAAGATTTCAGTTTTAATTAAGGTAATCAACTGGAGCTTGTCTGAAATAACTGTCATCGACTATCTATTCTTGCAGCTGTTTTGAAGGCACTAGATTTTTGTGGTTTTACAGCAGATGAAAGGCTTTCAGAGCAAATTGCATGTCAAACATGATTAGCAGAGCTGTCACATGCATCACTATATGTAGTTATTGAAATTATTATTTTTAAGTAATTTTTCGAAAACACATAGCCCCTTTCATTTTTGCCAGGCATTCACAAACTAATCAAAAAATGAGGCAATGTATTTGTGAATCTGGATTAAGAATTTTCAGTTTGTACATATCAGTCCTACGCATTTTTAGTAATCTGCATTACTAAATGCAAATTACTATAACATCCCTATTTACACAAGGTGATAAAATGGAAGGGAAATGAGCAACAGGTATTCTGGTTCATACATCAGTAATAATTGTCCCCTTGACATCCAAGTACAGATGTTTGCAGCAACTAAACTAAAAATCAATTTTCAAAAGTTTATATAAATCTAATATGACTCCTATAACTATTTGTTAATAATATATGAAGAGAGGTAGAAAGCTAAATGGAACAGCTGCTGGGAGCTATCTTTGCCTCACTGATGTCTATGATAAAATCCTGCTAGTGCAGGAAGTCTCCTGCTCACTGCAGTGCTCAACTGCCTCTGAGCATAGGAAGCAACATTTATGGACCTTGATCACCACCAACAAATCAGTTATCCAATCTTCTCTCATTTCAAAATCTCTGGTCTGAGGCTTTCTAGCCCAATTAAATAACCAGTTCCAACCAGTTAAACTGGTTTAACTCTCCACAGTCCCCCATTCTAGTATCTTCTCTGTTGTTAGCTGTTGTTGAACCCTCTGTTTCATCAAATGCGTATTCTTACATTGGAACAGAAAATTTCAGGTGTTCAGTGCACATGAAGCCTTGGTAATTTTTATATTAGTCAAAACATTTTAATAGTATTCAGGACTACAATAAAGTTTTCAAGCTATAAGTATTGGCTCTCCTATGTAAACAGGAAAACGTAGTTTTTTGATAGCTTCCTATCTGAACACCATTTTCTTGTTTGTATGTGCCTATGAGTCAATTGTCAGGAAACTTCAAGATTCTGCATGTGTTTGCTAAAATACCACTTCTATGACGGCGTAAACCACTGTTAGATAGCAAAGCTGTCTGGGACAGATTAAACATACCTATATAACACCCAAAGCTGCGTTATTTGTAGCACAGTCAGAATGTACCTGTGTCCTGTTCTGATTCACAATGCATTTCCCACCCTACATCCCGTGCTGCTGTGCTCAGCTACATAGTTAAACCCAGAGTTCACATCATGGTTTTACATGAGTGAACAATTCAGGAGAAAATAAAGTGAAGCTGACATAAAAGTGCAAATTAAAATTTCTCAAGATTAAGAAGTCACATTTTTTTGGTACAGCCTTTCTGTGGTTTCAGAAAGGAGCAGAAATGAAAGATTTTGTTATTGTTATTACTTTCTCTGTATAAAATCATGGTTCCTGATGTAACATTCTGTTTGTAAAATCCCGACTTTCCCAAACTCAGTTTGACAACTACCATGACTTCACTGGAAATGCATATTCATTCATTCAGTGATTTCAGCTAGTAATTACTGCTAACAACTTTACCTTCATTAAGTCTCCAGTAGGGCAGAAGTACAAAGCACTCCAAACCAAGCAATTCTGTTAAAATGTTGATGTTCTCTCCAATCTGCTTTCCTAACCAACAGTGTTAAGTGTTCAATTCCTCTTCCAAATTTCTGATCCTTTTTAAGTGTTTGAATTTTATGGAGAAGTGGACAAAAAAGGCTGCTAAAGGGTCAGGATGATGACAGGGTTCATAGTTCACATTGCACAGTAAGTTTCCTCTCTGTGAAATGAAGCTAATATTTGCTTATCTTTAATATTAAGGGTTTGTGGGTTTTGTTATCAACAGACTCAAATCAGTGTGCTGTAAATAGGTTGATTCCACTTTGCTTTTGCAAAGCGTGTTTGTGATGGTGTTTACATCCTTTATGGGGCTGAAGGTAACTGCAACAGGCACAATCTGTGCAGCCAACCAGCCCCGGGAAGGGGGCATGACTGCAACCTCTGCATGGCTTTAAAACTGTCCTTAGCAATGCTAGCACTTCAAATGAATGTCCATTTCTATCTACTGCCAATCCTTTTCTGACTTCTTTGTAGAAGGAAATCAGTACTCCTGGATGAGTCAACATAAAATCACTCCCAATTCTGGGCATTTCTCAAAAATGTTGTACATATATTTTCCCATAACTGCTGAATGACAATCCACAGTAATCAAAAAACCTGCTCCATATAGCCCATAGTTAGGCAAAGGGACTGTAAAATGGGAGGAACATTACCTGGAGCAACAGCCTTCTAAATACTGTCCTGCAGAAGCAAATACGGACAATCCTTTCCAAAATAGTTCCTTAAAGTCAGGTGCAGAAATCTATTTTTAGTCACTTAAATATTTGAGATAGTGACCAACTTCTAACAGATCTATGTAGGCTGTTAAGCAGCTGTGAAAATCAAGACAAATATTAGGTAACGAAAGGTTTATAATGGAATTTTCAAAAGCTTTCCAGTGACTGAGAAGCACAAATCCCACAAATGATTTGTTTTCCCTCTCTTTTACTTCATTAATTTGAAAATCTTTTGCTAGAGTAGGAGGTAAACTGGAAGATTCCACTTAGAAATGCTTTTCTCTACAATAATCAGAAAGCTGAGAAATTTAAGTGTAACAGCTAAGGAAGTGCAAAGCTTTGATTCCAGTGCTGTTTGCAATGCAACTCCCTTGTACCTGCAAGGTTCACTTCACGTAAGCATACGCAAATGCTGTGTTGCAGCAAGCAAAATCATGTTGGTGGGAGAAACAAATAAGCAAAGCACTGGCAAGCACTAAAAATTTTCACTGGTGTTATAAGTGTGATGAAGTTTGCACAGGGAATTATAATATCACACTGTAAACACTAACATAATAATTTTGAACCACCAAGCAGTGTATCTGTGGTTGTGGTGGACCTCACCATACAGTCCTGTTTCTCAGTCGTTATAGCATCCAGCAGTTAAAACTTCTCCTGGGTTTCCTTTGAATGTGGAGTCTGAGTTTGTGGAGGAAAGTTTAGTAAAATCTACTGGATCTGAGACCCAAAGCGAAATGAAAGAATCAGGGAATGAAACATTCAAGAAGGAAATATAAATACTAAAGATTACTTCAATTTGCCCAAGTGAAGTCTGGACATACAGCACAATTTCTGGGAACGGGGGATGGCATCTGTCATGACATGAGGAATGTTTGAACGCTGATGTTGCACTTTAGTGAGTTTAGTGTATCGTTCATAGCATAGTAGTGACATCACTAGAGCAGTTTGCAAGCCGTGAGGGACTCAGATGGACGTGCCTTCTCACTAGCCTTGGGCCAGGCAGCAATGCAGGGTGGAAGGACCTGTTGTCTCATTGTCCCGGTGTCTCACTTCAGTCCCTGGCCTTTCCTGGTTCTCCAAGGGGCTGGAACCTCCTCTCCTTCTATGCCCAGATGCAGATAGCTTCCCTCACTGTGCCAGCTCGACTCCTCTCACCAGCTGCGCTGTGGCAAGTGGAGAGCAGAGGTCCCAAACCATCAATGCACCAAATCTCCCCTGGTTGTCATGACTATCTTCTTGAGAAAAGAAGTAGGCACTTCATTTATTTTCTTGCTACTTGATCACAGGGAGAAACAGTGGACATTGGCCAGAGCCACCCTTTTGTTTTCTGCTTTAATTGCACTTAGTATAACACTGATCACTTTCCTAGCTGAATCTCAGATTGCAATGAATGTGTATTTCAGCAGCTGGTGTCTCTTGTGGTTTGTTTTTTCTCTTTGGCTGCTCAGTAGTTAATTTTTTGTTTCTGTCCCTGTTTTTTTTTCTTTCTTTTTTCTTTTCCAAGCCAAGGTGATCTGGTGCAGGTTTACAGAACATTCTGGTTATGAACACAAACACCTTGATGCTGATAGCTCCCATGACAGTTATATCTCAGCTGCAGTGTTTGCCTTGGAAAGTGAAACCAGGGGAAGTATGCCTGTTTTCATGTTTTGTTACAAACTCCACCTCAGGTCAAGGTCACTGAAAGGTTGGGCAGGCTCCATAACCTGTGAGCAGTCCATGTTTACTGTTTTTCACCAGCATTGCTTCACTTTCCTATAAGGCCTTGGCACAGGTTCATATGACTGTGATAAATTCCTGACTTGAATTTGACATTTTCCTTGACTTTTAAGGCAACACACCTTGCGTATAACCCACCATGGAATGAAAGCTAAGATAAAAATCGTGTCTTATGTAGAAAGCTCAGTGCCATCTTATGTAGAAAGCTCAGTGACATCTCCACAAATCCAGACAGCAGTATGTGATGTTAATCCATATACATAGTAGACAATAAGAGCCAGCATGTATCTAACTTTCCTGTGTGCATTTTAGTGGAGATAAATCAGCTTTGTTTAATGGTAGGAAGCACTGGCTGGCACTGTGCAAGACCGAGTGCAAGGGAGCTACTGCAGGGGAAGGGGACTCGTCTGGCCCCTCTGAGGGTCTGCAGGTGGTCGGCTCCTCCTGCAGTGCATGCAGCTCTGCTGACTGCAAAGAGCTCTTGCCAGTAGACCTCATATTGTTCAGTGAGATGAATAGCAAACAAAAAGCCCCTTCTTGGCCTACAATGCATCCATAGCAAGGAAAAAGCCCTGTGACTCTGTAGGTGCAGTCACCCCCTAAATTACACAAAGGCACAACTTCAGAGCAGTATGTTCTGCACCATGCCTACGTGCAGAGACACAAAAAACAGTCAGGCCTTTTGTCTTCCTTCTCTCTGGGACACTGGCTCTTGTTCATGTGATGCTGACATTGCACAGATCCTGTTAAACTTCTTCACAAGCACCACGCTGGTCATTCAGGAGAGCATAAGATGAGTGAACCCTCCCACTGCAGGTCACCTTGTCCTTCTTGTGCTGCTCCTGCAGGCACCGAGAGCTGCCATTCCACCTCCCTTGGCACTATGATTTCCACTTCCTTCATTTTTGTTCTTCTACTCCCTCCACATCTCTCTTAAACCATAGCGCTGACATTGGAAAGAATAATGACCCTTGCTTTGTTCATTGGAACAACTTTGGAAACCAGTGACGAGTGGTGTCCCTCAAGGGTCGGTACTGGGACCGGTGCTCTTCAACATCTTTGTCAGTGACATGGGCAGTGGGATCAAGTGCACCCTCAGCAAGTTTGCCGACGACACCAAGCTGTGTGGTGCGGTTGACACGCTGGAGGGACGGGATGCCATCCAGAGGGACCTTAACAGGCTTGAGATGTGGGCCGGTGCTAACCTCATGAAGTTCAACAAGGCCAAATGCAAGGTCCTGCATCTGGGTCAGGGCAATCCCAGGCACAAATACAGGCTGGGTGATGAGTGGCTTGAGACCAGCTCTGAAGAGAAGGACTTGGGAGTGGTGGTGGATGAGAAGCTCAACATGAGCCGGCAATGTGCGCTTGCAGCCCAGAAGGCCAATAACCGTGTCCTGGGCTGCATCAAGAGAAGCGTGTCCAGCAGGTCGAGGGAGGTGATTCTGCCCCTCTACTCCACTCTTGTAAGGCCCCACCTGGAATACTGAGTCCAGTTCTGGAGCCCCCAACATAAGAAAGACATGGAGCAGTTAGAAAGAGTCCAGAGGAAGCTGCGAGGATGATCCGAAGGCTGGAGCACCTTTC
>NW_010297631.1:21120-50489 GCF_000700745.2 Antrostomus carolinensis | reverse complement strand
AACCATTCTATGATTCTATGATTCTAAAGGCTGTAAGAAAAGTGTCATGGCCCCATGACACAACACATTCACCTTGTGTGAATTCATGACGCTGGATCAAAACCACTCCAGAGAGGATCCTGATGGGTTAACTATGTGCCACAAGTCAGGCTGGACATTTGAGAAGGGTGCTCAGGGAATGATCCAAAACTTTGTACTGCAGCATCCCAAAAGGGAATACACTGTCTGGGATTCCCCAGTGATGATTACCCTTTGCCCGAGGCCAGGAGCAGGTGCAAGGCTCTGTTCTGCTTCTACCCGTTCCAATGACAATCCCAACATCAAGCAATCAAATAAAAACACCTGCCTTGCAAACCATTTGCTGCTTCTGGCATGCTCTGGTTTTGTTTTTCCTTTCAGGATCTTATTTTGTGGGCACACGGCTGAATACTGGGCCCTTGGGAAGCACAAGCACTCCCTGCCCTGCTCTCACCCTGCAACCCAAAACACTGGGTTTGTCCCACCTTGACAACCTTGACTAGTAGGAGGCTTTGCACTATCCCTTGCAGCAGGAAGTTGCCACTCCAGGCACCACCCTTGGCCCTGCCACCTCCATCCCCACCAGCTCCCTCTCTGCATCTGTCACTTGCTGCTCTACCTTATCCACTGCAAAGAGCAAAGCCTGTCTACAGTGCCAAGCACCTTGGCATAACTGCACAGCCACTGAGAAGGGTGTGATTAGGTGCAGGTCAGGCCCTTCTTGCACTGCTCAGAATGAAAGTGAAAAGGACCTGGGTGAGATGCCTACTCTGAGACAGCTGGGAATACCTTCAAGGGGCTGTTGCACTGGGTGATAGTTGGCTCTGTAAGGAAGGGAACTACCAAAAAACACCTCCATAGTGTAGTACTTCTCATATCCCATGGCATACAGGGCACAAAGCAGCCACCTTGATGCGCCCCATGCAAGCTGGGACACCTGGTGTCTTGCAGGACCCAGCGATAGTTGCCACATTAACTTGCCGTCTAGGCAGTGGCCATTCAAAATGCAATTGCAGACTACACCTGCCTGACTCAATCCTGTATCACCAGTTTTATTGCATTGCACAGAACCAACTTTAATAATCCAAATTAATCCTGATTAATAGGGGAAGCTGTGGCAGCATCATAAATAGTGAAAGGCCTTCTTCACATCTGAGGTTTGGATTTCTCAAAAGTCATATATATCTTAATTTCATAACTATACATTAAGGTCAAACCAGCAAAGGGATTAAGTTAATCTGGCTTCTACTTTAATGAATAGAAAAAAGCTCCCATCATTTTCCCAGCAAATCACTTGATTTTATATAACACATATAAGCAAGATGAACATTTACAAATCCAGAAAAATAATCAAGTCTACAAAGTTTAGATGTGGCAGGAAAGTGAGCTAATTTAAAATTATCGTTTGGGTCAGCATATCTATTTACAGTGTTCAATTACATGATCATATCATTTTGCACAGCCTTCTTTATATTGGCAAGCTATAAAAGAGCTTCTTCAAATGGAACCATTGTTCTGCTGCATGCTCTAAGAATAGCATAGACTATATATAAGACCTCAGCTCCAGGGCTGTGCAGAGGACCTGCCTTGATAAATTCAGAAGTTTCCTATTGCATCAAAGTTCCTTCCTCCTTTTTCTTCCCAGTCTCTCTTGCTCAAATATACCAGACTGTATTTGGGCCAAGCAGCTCCCCTGCTCCCACATAGTTTAGGTACTGAACTTCTGTCTTTTCTTTCCTAGGACAGACAACTGCATTTTATTATTTCCAAATTTGAAAGGCTGCTCTTTTTTTTAACCATATTTAGTCTAGACTGTCACACAATAACAGAAGTAGGTGTTATTTGCAGGTCAGTATTTTCACTTGTTTTCTAAGAGCTGCTGACAGAAAGCTTCCCAGGGCCCATACCCAGCTCTGGAACTCTCCTGTTTGTCACCAGGTGATAGTTTATCCATAACAGAGCAGTGGCACTTCAGTCCTGAGTCTATCATAGAAAAGACATTGTGACGTCTATTAGAAAACTAATTTTGATATACTTTGTACTTTCTCACAGAGGTAAAAATATCCTGGTCAATAGTACAAAAGTCTTTAAAGCAGCTACAAAGGTTTGTTTCTCTTATAGCTGATGAGAGAAGGAAAAAAAAAAAAAAGAAAAACTTCTTATTTTCTGGCTGGTTAAAGAAACTGTAATAACATCAGTGTTGATTATGTTTGAAAATACATTTGAAAATATGGAGAGTGGGTAAAAAAAAAAAAAAAACAACCATGAACTGTCAGAAAAAAAGGCCTAGATTTAAACCTAAGATTTTGGCGATTTTAAACAATAAAGAAATAGGTCCTCCACTGACACATTTATGATCTACAAATGTGGGGGGTTGCCATCAAGTTGAACTTATCACAAAAATTATGTAGATGCAGTGGGATGACAGTTTATGATCTCTTTTGTCCATTTTAACAAGCTGCCAACACCATTTTGAATATGCATGCTTGTGCCTTCTCTCCGTCTCCCTCTTGAGCTAACACTGCAGGGAGCAGTAGGACAGAGGTAACAAGACAGACCCTTCCAGTTCAGTACAATTCCACCAAAATGGGATAATCCTAAACAACAAGATGGTTCCCATGGAGGGAAAATATTTTTTTTCAGGGGCATGGTCTGCCTCGACCAAATCACCTGGCACGATTCCCTGAAGGAGGGGCAAGGCGGGAAGCAAGGAGATAACAGAGGAAACAAAAACTTATTAAAAGAGCAGCAGCTCCTTTTCACTCCTGTCAGAGATTTCAATATGCTCCCAAATCAGGGCTCAGTGAAGGAAAAGGGAAAAGTGTAGCTTATCCAGCTCAGACAGACTTCCAGGGAGTCCCAAGGGCACGCTGACCTCCAGAGACAGAAGATGCTTTGGCAAGACTGCTTTCCTCCCTGCCTGCAAAGGTGTGTGCTTAAACCTTGAGCAAAGCAACTGTGGGATAAAAACCACCTGTGCAAATCTTTTGGTATCTGTAAGGGTTTGCTAGTGCTTCTCAGAAACCTCCTAAAGAAATAAAAAGTAAGAAGGAGGGCAGTGCAATTCCCAAACATCACTGGAGGCGACATAAAATCAGTGTTCATCCCCAGGGTCCATAAGTGGCTGACAGAAACCCAGGAAATCAACCGAGGGCGTCACCAAGAGGCCAGATGTCATCACAGCAAGTGACCGAAAGTTATGTCAGAGTATTTTTTCAGATTTGTAGATATTTTCAAAACTACGCAGACTGTTTCCATGCAATTTCTCCTGATCTAATTCTCTCTGCATCCCAAACGTGCAGACTGGGAATGCAGCAGTCTGGCACGAGCTGCTTATGAGAGGGAAGAGGACCCAGCTGCTATTTATATAAGTTATATACTACTATCCACTCTCTACTAGCAAGTGACTTCAGAGTGTGGCATGGACAAATACTTGCAGGACAGACCTTCATTTAATTTCAGTTTCAGAAATCCCATCAGCCTGCTCAATGAAGAAACAGCTCCTAGAAAAGTGGCATGTAAGCATAGAGCTAGATTTTTAAACTGTGTTGGTTTTAGCCTGTCTCTAGTCCCTCTGGAGTTATTTTGGCCAGCACTCTCAGTTTCTGAGAATTATACAGATAGTATTACAACAGGGAGATTTCTTTGAGCACACACTCTGATGCACTGTGGGGACATTTCTGGCATCTTTAAAGAACCTAACTTCTCTGGAACTGGAGAGACTATGAAAGATATAGAAAAATACATGCAGTGTACCCATATTTCGATAGATTCCCCCTCATGTCCCATCAAGTTGTGTGAAATTTTTATATTGGATCAAAGAGAATCTTCTGAATAAATAAATGGAGCAGAGATAATTTAAAAATATAAAGTAACACAAAATGCTTTCACTAATAGCTACAGTGCTTATCACTTTAGCCAGGCATTCCTCTTTCATATACTTGAACATTCTATATTGGTAAATAATATTAAAGCATTATTTAAACAAATGTGCTGTCTCTGTCCTCAAGCAGAACCTGTCTTCTGTGTAGCAGAGAGCACTAAGAAGAAATGAGGCCCATGAACATCTAAGAAAGTGGAAAGGAAAAGGGAAAAGAAAAGAGCACTCAAAATACTGTTTCAACTGAGGTCTCTGAAGCAAGTGACGAAATGCCTAGCAAATGTGAAGAAGTAAAACCTGGCCTTCAGAAAGGAGGTCATCCTGGCTTTAGAGTGCACTGAAGGACTTGGGTTACTTCTCTGAGAAGTGTATTTTGGCTTTACTATTAGCAGCACCCCTGGAGCATTTGGCCTTTCCATTGACTTCTGCCAGGATTTAATTATAGTTGCTCTACTAGGTTGCATGCAAAATATAACGTGCAAATATGCTACCTGGCAAAGCTGAAATATAGGTGAGTAGCATCTGTTCCACTGGGGTGAAAGAGTCACTGAGCAGAAGGAAGAAATTACTTGTGAGAGTTGCAAGTCAAATCTGTGGCAGAGCCAAGCTTAGAAGCCAGGCATTCATCATTTCTAAGGAAAAAAGCTTTGGAATCATGGCTACTTGCTGAATCCAGGTAAAGAAGAGAGGGACAAGAAAATCCTTTCCATTAAAACTAAGTGTAATGTGTAATTTAATTATCTGACTACAAAATCATTACCAATGCATCAAGCAGCTTGGCACACTGAAAGGCAACGAGCAACAAACACTGATGCAAGACAAAATTAAGGTAAGTCAGCTGGATAATATGATAGAATCCATAATTCTTTGTCATCCTAAAAATAAACTGCAAAGCTGACTTCATTACTTACACCTGTAATATCATCAGCTGTAAGTGCTCAGTGCTGGGAGAGGGAAGTTGCCACTCATTATGAGCATTGAAGCACAAGCCGTGCTCTGGATACCTGTAGACTGAAATGGCCCCACTCTGCACCCTCGAGCATCCAGGAGGGGTCCATTTGTACTCTTAACGTTTCTGTCCAGTTTACAGCAGCTTAAGTAAATCTTTAACATGCATGGCTAAAGAGTATAGCATCTGCATTTTCTTCACAATAAGAACCAATTTTATACCCTAAAATAGCAGAGATAATTTTGTTTGATAAAGCACTGTATGAAAATGACTTGTCATTTTATAGAGATAAACAAGTGAAATGGCATTTTAAAAAAAAATCACAATACTAAGAACAATTAAAAAAATAGGGGAAGAGGGTAAAAAAATCAATTTGATTCATGAAGTCTTTACAAAAATAGAGCATATAAATCATAAAAAGGTCCAGAAGAGGCCTGAGAACTCAGGTAGTACATCCATGTGCTTTAAGGACTTACTGCACATAATTTCTGACAGATATTTCTCAAACTTGTTTTTAAAAGCTTCAGCATCAATTTTCACCATCTTCGGGCAACTATTTTCCACATTTCACTATCCGTTCCCTGAGAAAGTATTTCCTAATACCTATTTCCACTAAAACTTCCAGCCTAAACTTTTTTTGTTTTGTTTTTTTGGGGGGGTTTTTTTAATGCAAATCCATTAATTCTTGTCCTAGCACCAGTGGATGTATACCAATACCACATTGCCTTTGGTTCTACAGTAACCTTTCCCTTGTTTGAAGTTTATCACCACGTTTTCCTTCACTCCTCAGAGAAAAGTGAACAGCTTGATTTCAGTGTCTTTCCTCATATTTTAAGTATACCCCTGGTCATGCCTGTGGCTGGGGAAAGAGTGATCCTCTATTGATCTCTTTATTTATTTATTTAAAGTGTTTAACATTGCACACACTGCTCCAGCAGAGAGTTCAAGGGAAGGATCATCTCACCTCTGACGTTACGATGCTGCTGCTGCAGCATGGGGCAGCACAGTTGAACTGCTCCAGGCAGGGCCAGGGACAGGACCATGCTGAGCTGTCAGCCGTGTTGCACAGAACGGGTTGCTCAGCATCGCCAGTGCTACAGCACCTGTACACCTCTCGCTTCTCTGGGTTTTGTCTGTGCAGTTCTCCCTTTTCTGCACTCCATTCAGTTGTCCGGTTAACCAAGGAGAAATATCACTAACATGCATGCACAGTGTAAGAAGCACCTATGTCTCTGAAACAGACTATCCACACACACAAAAAAAAAAAAAGATTTAAAAAAAAGAAAGAAAAAGGAAAGGAAAGGAAAGGAAAGGAAAGGAAAGGAAAGGAAAGGAAAGGAAAGGAAAGGAAAGGAAAGGAAAGGAAAGGAAAGGAAAGGAAAGGAAAGGAAAAAAGGTCTTTCATATACAAGGCAAACAGAGAAACCCTCCCTGTAGTTGTGGAGGAACAGCTTAGCAGCACTTGGTGTATCACCCAGGTGTGGAGACCTGATTCTTTTATGCATATTGTATGTTTTACATTCAAAAAACTGTCTAGTGACTCTTTACTACATCTCTCTAGTTGAATTCTGTTTCTGCTTTTGTTACAAGCAAAGGGTCCAGTTCAGAAATACTTTCCATATTAGATCTCTAGTGAAACTAGAAGAAAGAACTACTCCTACTATTGTCCAGATCAGCAAATCCTGTCAATCTTCAGATGTGCAAAGCCTCCAAGGAAGCCATCTTGTAGAGATGATAAGGTCTGGGTCTCTGCTACACCCATTATCTCAGCTATTTCAAAAAGATAACCTCACCACATAGCATTTAAGAACCAAAAGTAAATATATTTCACTGACAGTATTCCCCCATCCTTTCATCTAACACTCATCACTGTTAAAATGGTTAGCCATTGCCACAGAATTTTTATTTCCAGAGCCCTTTACAGATATTAGCAATGGTCATGGAGACTGCAGTAAGGGAAAAAAAAAAATCTTGCACAAAGCAGATCTGCAGAAGTGAGGAGAGTTCCCTCTCAGAAGCTTTTCATCTATCATATGATACTTTCTGGTTAAGTGATCACCTCTGATTTGTTGAATCAGACTCTTAATCATGTACTTGGCATCAAGCAAAGGAACTACCAGCAATATTAACACTGTTATCCAGGACTGGGAGTGGAAGTCCCCCAGTTGTTTAAAGCAAGACTTAGCCAGTATTATCACATGATCCCCTCACTCAGACTCTTTGAAGTGTTATGAAAACATTTTTAAAGTAATATTTGCCACAGGATAATCACTCACGTTATATCTGTCTTACCTCTCCTCTTTTCATCTGTGAGTACCTCATTACCAGTGGATAATACTGATGCTGTAATACTACTTTCTCTTGGGAACAAAATAATAATCATCTGTGTCATTCATGCTTGGGCCTTTATGTGCAGGAACACACAGCTATAAAGAATGCTCAACAAAACATATTTGATTTTGTTTTGTTCTCAGATCAAGAAATACAGGTACAATGTGTGATCATTTGTTTATAGTAAGGGCTTTTGAATACTCTTTTGTTTGCTCAAGAGCAAATGCATCTGCCCATTAAGACAGAAAATAAACTAAAGATGCCAGTAAGCGCAACAACAGTGCTGTTGCTATTAATATATTTCTATTTATCTGTAGACTATGATAACTATTTTTTTCATTAGGTTCATGATTCGGATTTGTATTTTCTTTTCCCTAGAATATGACTTACTAGGATTCATGCAGTAATGTGTTTTATCAGAAAATGACCTGTTCAAATCAACCCAAGAAGTCAAGGATAGGGTGAAAAAGAGCACAGAAGGAAAGACTGCAAGTGCCAGCAAATGTGCTGGAATCTTTGTACACAATATACTTGTTTCATAGAATCATAGAATGGTTTGGATTGGAAGAGACCTTAAAGATCAGCTAGTTCCAAGCCCCCTGCCATCAGCAGGGACACCTTCCACTAGACCAGGTTGCTCAAAGCCTCATCCAGCCTGGCCTTAAACACCTCCAGGGAGGGGGCAGAGGAGGTTTCATTTTAGGGGAGGTTTCATTTTAGGGGAGTTTCTCAAATAAATATTTCAGATTTGGGCTTGGCAGATGACATCATTAGTGGAAAGGAGGAGAAAAAACATAGCTGATCTCACTACAGAAACAAGTGATGAGCCCCAAATCTATTCCAAATAGGGAACTTTGATTCTGTTTCCTTTGCCTGAAATACAACTGTCTTTCAGATCCCTGAAGTAGGTCCTTGTGTATTGCACCTTTCAATTGTGGAACATTTAAGTAAAATTCTTCACACCCTCACAAATTAGTATCAAAATCTCCATCAAGAATATTTAGACAAAAGAATAATGTCTTTGCAGAAGCCAAATCACAGCACCTGTCCTTGACCTCTTGGAGTCTGCAGGGCTGTGCCACAAGTTCCCCGTCAGCAGGGCAGAACATCATGCAGCTCTGACTGCAACAGACCACCTCCGTTGCTCCACATCTGATTTTTTTAGGAAGGCAACCTCTGCTCCAAATCTTACAATTCCTCTGGTTTTGTTTTGCCTTGCTTTTAAGATCAATGAACTTCAGAGAAATATAAAGCCAACCTCCACAGCCTAAACGTATTCAAAATGGGGATGCTCTTCCACAAGAAAATAGCACACTGTCCACAAGAAAATTCACAGTTTCCTGTCCTGGCTCCATCTCCCAAAACACACAACAAAACAGCCTCCAAAAGACAGTGTCCAGCACATCCAAGCCCTGCTTCCAGACAAAAGAGTGAATAAAGTTGTCCACCAAGCCAATGGAAGGAGGATGATGGCAGAGTGGAACAATCTGAACTGGAGGTGTTTTTAAACTTTATCATCAGGGGAGGTAGAACAGTGTACTCAATGCTAGTTGTTGCCAAGTTTAACTAGAGCATTGTGGGGAAAAAAAAAAAGACTGTAGTCACATAATAATTACATGTACTTTGGTGTTTATTAAGAACAGCTACTCTTGTAAAATTATAGTGCTGCATTCACAGATTAGAGCTTAAGTTCCAACAGCACTTCTGTCATATTTAGTGAGATTAAACTTTTTGTGAATGAGATATACAATTGGATTATGCTTCTTTAAAAAAGCTTTGTATAGAAACCTTTTAACATACAAGTATATGACTGAGTTGATGTTATAAAAAAGAGTTAAATCTATCTGCGACAATGACCCTCACTCTTGTGTACAGAGGTGCATGTACACACACATTTTAGCTTTTGACAGATAAGGGTACTTCTACTTTTATGTAAGACTATGTTTTCAGGAGGTGAAAATCCCACTTCACTTGGAAATGACAGAATGTATCAAAAAAGAAATTTTTCTACCATGGCTGAACTGTGCAAATTCACAGGGAGTGACTCATATTGTGGGTGTATAAGAGAGAAAAACAAAGAGGGATATGCATGAAGAAAAAGTATCCTTCCATAGATTCTCATCAATACAAAGATACACCTAGAGAAGGGGGCAAAAATAACTATCCCTTCAGTCTGCTTCTCCTGGGCCAGAAGCTACAGTGACTAGTTAACTTGTGCTTGGTACATACTAACCCCTGTTGTCATCATAGATAGGTGTTTTCCCCTCCTTTGAATATTCACTACACAACATCCTGGAGAGGCAGCAATTGTTATTTTTTTCTGGATGGAGACTGAAGCAGAGCAAAAGAAAGGGCCTAATCTGAATGAATGAATAAATAAATAAATAGGCACTTAGAGCAATTTAGGAGAAATTTGGGTATGCAAGTTCAAGCAAGTGATGCATAAGATCTCCACCCAGCTGCCTAGGCTGTAGGGTGTCCAAGTTCCCATCAGTCAAATGAGGCTTAGGCTCCTGTGCATTTCCTGAGCACCTTCAAACTCTCCCTGTAGACTGGGTTAAGCCTAGTCCAAAACATGGCAGTTGTGAGCACAGAACCGGCACCAAGTGCAACCACCTTCCCCATTCTTGCCAGACACAGACCCAGCACTCTCACCTATCACCTCCTGCCTTAAACATTTGACTTCTGTGAAGAGAAAGCCGGAGACAAATTCACACTTTGTAGCTGGGCTAGTGCATAGGAAGGAGGAATACAGTATTCAGAGCAAGAGTAAGGCCAAAGAAGAGGACAGCAGTCCAGTACTGAGTCGTGGGTTCATGGTCCTGTGCCCTGTTCTGGTTAATACAAGACGTACAAGTGATAAATTTAAGAAGTTTTTTCTGAGATGAACAGTTAGCTACACTGCTCTGGACCGTTCTCCAGAGCTAGCTCTTTAAAGCTGAGTTCAAGTATCTACACCAACTTCTGCTTGCAGCACAGTCACAACATTGAGAAAAAGAATGAATAGGAATTCATGACTAAGGGTAGCTCTAGTGGAGTAGATGGAAGAAAATGGAAGAGTGGCTAAAATCTATGCAATTCATAATTTCAAGTCCACAGCTGTTGAGGAAATCATATTCTGCAAGGTAGCCAGAGATGCAGGGTAGAGCAGAATTACAATTAATTTTACTGTTTTGTAGACAATGTTGACAACAAAAAGCAAATGTTTTCTAATCATTACAGGCAAAAGTTTTCAATCTTCTAAAAAATAGTACTAGAAACTGACAAAAAGGGGATTTGAGTTTTGGCTTTCACATTTGTTCACTGTTACTTAATGGTATCTTTATTGGTCAGTTTAGTGGAGCAGGAAGTTAGAGCAGCCTGGAGTTAATTCCTCTGCAAGTCACAATAGACAGACCAATGGGGCAACACAAACCAAATTATCTGTCATATCTCACCCATCACAGCAAAAATTTTATTGTTTAGAGTTCCCAGTTTGTAAGGACCACATTCAGGATACATCTTTATTTTTTAAAAAATCCCAGTCCCAAAGACCATCCAGCTGCAACAGCTATACTGACAGATGAGCACTGTTAACATTCCTCCAGCAGAATGAGATAATACAAGAATGTCAAAAATTCAGCCAAATCTGCTGAAGAAAATTCTCTCCTTTACAAAATATTTTAATTATGAGCAATGGGACTTTCCACAACTGTAGAGTGCCATTTTCCAGTGTTCACACTTTCAAGTGATCAATTGCCTGGTCTTGCAGAATTATAAACACAGTGGTATGTCTTTTAAAATTACATCCTTTTAGCCAGATATTTTGTTAATCTCCTATTCAGTTTCCTGAGCAGCAGCTCTGAAGAATAATAGTTAAATTGGAAAAGCCCTTCATTTTAACATGAAAGACTTGTGATTCTTTTCCAGCTGAATTAAGAGGGTGAGTACAGTAGTTTTCTCACAATACAGTACCCTGCTTTAAAAAAACACACACATACACATTTTCCCCTTTATCCTCATCTCTTCATCTTGTACTTCAACAGAATGCTCATATTATTATACAATGTGTTGATATTCTGGTTTAAATCCTAAATGTTTGGGAACAAAGAGTCCTAGCACGAATGATATTCCAAATGGCAACACTTAATTTCAATTTGTGATACAGCTTCAATACAAGCATTTCTATATGAGGCATTTCTTTGTTATTATTTCTTTTTTTTTTAATTAGATTATATTAAAAGCTGGCAAAACAGAATGAGGATGAACAATTATTTCTTTAGATTACCAAAATCTTACATATGAGGCAAATCCTGCCCTTGTTGCTTTGACTTCTATGGAAGTCAGATCTAGCATTTGATGTACATCCTATCCTCTGGGCACAAGAGCACAAAAACTGAAATACAAAATCCAAAACAATATTAAGGACTCCCACATCACAGATTAATATCTACCGGCCTACACAAGAACAATTAAATCTAAATTCCTAAACGGAGATCAGATGGCACAGGAGATTGCAAACATAATATGGGTCATTTCATCTCTAGTTTACTGTTTTACATACAGTCTGAGCACGTACAGAACAAAGGAGTCATTAGCAGCAGACATCTGCTGGTAGCCAAAGGAGCTGATCTTAATCTGGCTTTTTCTGGACACACAGATGAATTGGGACAGAGGAGAGGTGAGGAAGAGAAGTGTCAGGGGAAGCACCAGAAAATTTATACAGCTAGAAACCTTCCAGCCTCTCTGAGAGAAGCCTAGAACTGCCCCATCTCTTGATCTATAATGACCCCAACAAAAGCTGATGGACAAAACACCACAGCTGCACTATACTGGGAATTTCAGTCTCCAGTGCTTTAAGTGGCTTTACAAGCAAGTCTGTCTTTAGAAAGATATCTAGAAGTTACATAATAAATTGCTTTCCTATATTAGAAGGAAATCAGAAATTATTCTTTTTATAGTGCTCATGTTGTTTCACAAGAAGACAGGCTTTCAGACACTTCATCAGGATTGTCATCACATATCGGGGCACTGATTTAAATTTAAAGGGGGAAAGGAAGGATTTTGCTCTCTTAATCTGGGCTCTACCATAAACAGGTATGACTTAGGTGAGAGCCAGAATTCAACTTTCTTGGCTAAGCCAGCAAGTTACAGGCAAGATCAAAAGACATGTGACATGCTGGGGAAGACAGATACTCCTCGAGCAAGTCATAATTAATAAGTACTTCTTAAGAGAACCTCTTTCCTGGAAATGTGGATGAACAATTTCAGGCTTTGCTGACAATGAAGTACTGCACATACACAGAGGAGGATATGGGTACATAACTAAAAGCAACAGAGCTCACTGGCAGCTAATACCATGAGTGCTAAAAACGAGAAAAGTCTGTGAGGGAATGAGATGTTCTATATTATAAGCTCCTTTTCCTTTCTTCCTCTTAGATTTTTCTAAATGTTCAGAAAAGGATTACTAGGTTGCTAAACTATCTTTAAATTTTAGAGATTGGCCAAAGAACACAAGCTATAGTTAATTTGCAAAGTATTCATTTTGCTTTTTCCCAGATAATAGCATCCAGGTAAATGAAGCCACGAAGCATGGCTATAAAGTCCAGGCAGAACCAAACTTAGGAACAACAAGAATAGTGAAGAGTTAACATCAGCCAGTAGTAACTTACTGTTTCCATTTAAGGCACAATTATTTAAACTAAAAATTCAGGCAACTTCTGAAATGTGAAAACATCTGTTCAAGAACCTCCATATAAATTAAGTCATCCCAATATATACGAAGAATGAATAAAATTACTCCACAAATAAGCCAAATACATTTTAGTTCTTAAACAAGGAAAACGATCCAGAGCTTGGGGGAAAAGTTACAAATATGTTTCAGGTTCCTTAAAATATTGCTGTTAAAGAGAGGATGCAGGAACATTATGACTGAAAAGTTAGAGTTTATAGTTCAGTTTTAATCAGAACCTAGGCTGATGAAACGCATGTAGGTAAGTAACATGTAAACTAAATGAGATAATCAAAAGTCACACATAACAGATTTTCATTGCTATATTCTTCATTCCTATGGTTTCATAAATTGTTGTTCATGTTCCACAGAGGTGCAGAGGTTCTTCAGGGACACAGCAAAAGATACTGACATATCTTCTTAAATAATGCCATAAACTTCTGGGGATATTTTTAAAGTAATTAAAAACACCATTATTTTTATACCTGGAACAACTTAGTAGAACAAAATATTCCTCCATTCCAGCCCAAGGGAAATCATTAGACATAATATATATTGTGGTGGGTACTGTTACATTTTGTTACAAGCTAAATCAAGTTTAAAACCACTGTTTAGACAATAGCTCAGTTGTCTTAGCATTAATCAGGCTTTTTCCTTTAAAACATCTTATTCCATTTTCTGTTTGCTTGCTCCTTTGCTGTGATAGTAAACACTCAAATCTCAGTTTAGAGCACTCCTCTTAGTAATGTTATGAACTATAAATAAAGTTGATGTTATACAACATCAATATTTGTCAGATAGGAAGAGTAGGTTGCTACGGCAGACTTTGCATACAATATGCTTTGCTTACTTGCATCAGAAGGAATTGGTTCTTTTCAGTCCTTATTTTCTTTTTGCTGAACTGCAACACCCCTTAACACTTATAATTGCAAGATTTTTGAGGGTGAAATAGCACAACATGGAGATCGATGGAAAGACTGACTGCCCAACTCAAGTTTAATTATCATTTCTTCCTCTGATTATCCTCAGCTGAAATACACTAGTTACTATTTTCAGCTGGTTTGGGCTGTTCTGTCAATAGCTGATCTAGCAGAGAAAGAGCAGAATTGAGGAATGCAAAGAGACCAGACCCATTGCCTGCTCCATAGGAAAGCACTTGCAAAGCCATTTCTGGATTTTAACCTTTTTCCTTCTTTCTAAACAGCAGCTTTTTCTGCACAGACTATTGGTATGTTCTCTTTCTTGAAGACATCTGCAGAGTATAGCCACTAGGCGGGTTAGAGAGGCTGGGATACCATCACCCTGAAGGAGCAGTTTGGGGAGCAGCAGGAGTGGGTATGGGAATGTGCTTCCCCAGAAAGGGGCAATGCCCTTCTCCTGCCACTCTCTGCTCTGCCTGGATGGACCCATAAGCTCCCTTTATGCCAGCACCAGTACTCGTGGTGGACCAGACCTGACCTGGCAGAAGGAAAACCCAAGAGACATAACTATGATCAGTAGAGAAAGGCTGAAAACAAGAGACAAAACAAAGTGTGAGGGGGGAATGCAGGACCACGGCTCTCAGAAAGCGCAGCCTTGATTCTGCCTTAAATTTCATCCTTGGGTAGAATAGCCCAAGAATGCATCTGGGATGTAACCACAAGTAGGAGACAGCACAGCCTTGGCCAGGATGCAGCAGTCATTTTGTGGCGTCTCCATAAGCGAGTTACAGAGACTGCACCAGCTCCAGCTGCTGGACTCTACCAGCCTGGTTGGACCCAGGATGGGGAAGGTGGCCAGGCAATGGCCAGCGAGCCATGGACACTGCCCACATTCCCAGGTATAAGTGGGCAGTTGATCTTACTAGAATTTAAGTTATTTATACTAACAAAGAGTTTGTCTCATCGAAACTGTATTTTATAAGCAGCTATGCCACTTCTGTTGGCCAGAAACATCTTGTGCAGCGCTGGATGGGCGCTGCTTCCAAATAATTTGACTCTGGTTTTACATTCCTCACCTCCACATTCACACTGCCTGGTGGTTTATTTTACAGATTCCCTGGCTTTGAGAGGCTGCTATCATGTTCCTCTGCCCCAGCAGCAATACTGCCTCCCTGTCCCTCTTAATAGGGGTTTTGTCGGCTGTCACGTAGGGATCAGCAGTGGCACCTGGGAGCAGCTTCTAACTGCAGACCTGCCTTCTGCCTCCCCAGGCCCTCCTCTGAGAGCCAATGGCCCTCATCTGCTCCACACAGGGCCCTCGGCAATATGAAAAACAAAACATGAGACATCTCACAAGGCCAGCAAAGCAAAGCCCCGACTTCTTTCTTCACCTACAGTGTGGTTTTGCCTCAGTCTTGCACATTCCCAGGAGGAAATTAATCCTCCAGAACAATGCAGCTCATTCTTTCAGACTGGTCTGGCTGGAGCAAAATTCCTGTTCTTCATTTTAATCCTAGACCATCTGCCCACTTCTGTCAAAAAAAAAACCAAAAACCTTTCGTTTAATCTCACGAAACTGCAAATACAAGATTACACTGAATTAAACCCATAAAATGGTTTACCATGATCAAACGACATGACAGGAAAGTGACAGTTATTTCTTAAGACCTTTCCCAGTTGTGTCTTAATTACAGGGCAGGTAAATGAGAAAGGTAGCTCTGCCAACAGGCTTTTCCAAAAGATGACACTTTCTATCCAGCAATTACTGTAACGAGGCCCTAATCCTCCATTACTGTCACCACCAGCTCCTGGTGTGCGAAACAATAACAAGAGCCCCGGTTTGATCCAGGGCTGAATTCTGAGCTGCTCCTGGAGCTGGATAACGTACAGAATTTTGCCAGTGTGCGGCACACACAATTGCCATTGCCACTCATTCAAAACACCCGGTGAGGGTGCACGGCCACCCAATTCACTAATTACTGCTTGTGAAAACGGGTCACACGTCAGGACACAAAACTCTGGAGAAGCAAAAGCAACAACCAAGTACAATAAGGTTGAATTCATCATGAATAGAGACCTAATAGGTAAATATTTGTGTACCTGTACCTTTCTTAAAGGTTGTATTCAGCTCGCTCTTCAAAGAGCAGGTTGAAAGAGCTCTGCCTACCCTCTATTTATTCCCGTTAGAGACTACTACTACCCCTTTGGGCCAGAGTCTTTAGCTAACATTCAGATTGTTTTTCTTGAGGAAACTGAAGATTGAATTGTGTATAAACAGGGTAGGAACCCTGTTTATTTACTGAAAATGGGCATTAAATTGTCTTTCTCTTAATACAATCATCAAACAGTCAGAAGGAATTTCTTTGCTCTTTATTCCAAGCCTTTTATTCACCAGCCAGCACTTCACCCAAAAAACATGACCTTTTTTCTTTTTTTTTTTTTTTTTCTCCTCTCAAGGCCCCATTACTGAAGCTCATTTGACCATTCTTGGCTTTCTCCAGTGGTCTCTGCCTGCTTTTGTGGTATCCCAGCTGCACTGCCTACACACCGTTTTATCCAGCCCACACCCAGATGCACCCTATTCCTTGCTTCTAGCCCTTTCTGAAACCCTTGCAGTTATATAGCTCATGTTCCAGGTGACCTTCAATGCATTTTGTCATGGCCAACAGCCACTCCCATTTCAGTTTTTTTGTATTTGTTCTAAGGAAAAGATGGCTTTTACAATCATCAGCTTCCAGAAGACTTCAGAAAGCATCCACTCCAATGGTACACTCATTTCTGCAAGCACTCTGCAGTGCTCTGTGTACCCCAGGTCACTGCAATGGGTAAGCCCCATAGTCCCATATGGAAAACATCTGTTTCCACCATTTTCACTCTAAAGCCCAGTTCCCAGAGGTGTAAATAAGGCACAGAAGGAGTGAAAGAAAAAGCTGTGTGGTTACCTATTCCTTTCTGCCAGGTGTCACATCACAGAGAGAAGCTCCTACCTGTGCCTGCATATGCTGTGTGACAGTCACACAATACAAGTGATGGCTTTGACCACCTGAAGCCAAGGAAAGACAGTACGACTCTGAGTTTCTGTGGACTTTTTCATCTTCCTTCCTGCTACAGGAGAGAGAGAAGGCAAGAGCACTTGCAGAGCATGCTTCTGTTACTGCAGCAGCATGGAGAAAGGAGATTCCTGAGTACATCAGTCCCTTGGCTTCCCAAGGAACCCATAACTGGAATGGTCTCACCATGGCATCATCAGTCAGCTACTGTTATTAGACAACATTTATTTCATACTTTAAAACTGCTCCAAGACTGTAAACATTACGTTGTCAAGAAAATAAGCAATAAAAAACAAAATTCCTTTTAGAACAGCCAGACTATGTTTCAGGGGGCTTTAATCAAACCCATGTTGCATGCAGTTTAGTTGTAGATCTTTACTGTCAGTAAGAAAGCCTGAGAGGTGAGAGTTAATGCTGGTTTTCTTGCATCCTGAAGAGAGAGCTTCACCCTCAGAAGCTAGACCAATAAATTACACTTCTCATGAAGCCTGCACAAAACCCTCCTCTCAGCAGAATCAAAATGACACATTTTTGTAGATAGAAGGAAAAGGAAAATGAAAACACTGGATGTGTCAATACACAAACCAGATCTCTACTCCAGCTAGTTCATTATCCCCAAGTAGTACCATCACTAACTATCTAAAGGAAAAAAGATACACAAGACTGATGTAAAGACTCTGCTTCCCATTGAAGTTATCCTAACCACTGAGAAGGTTTTTTCAGTACTTGTTGCTACCATTTCTCGAGGTACTGCTATATGGCAGTTGCCTACCTGAAATTTTATGTGAATTGTTGAATCTTGATATCCATTATTTTCTAAAACACAGAGTGGCAATGAGCTCCACTCTCTAATCACATGTTCTAAGAAAAAGTTGCTGCTTGAGTATGCATCCTGAGCTTAGCTACCTGGAAACCATGCAACTTATGATCAAAGGAAATACAAGTATTCCTGCTCAACCTTGCTCAACATATTGCTTCTTTTAGGGCAACATACAGGCAGAATTCCATCAATTAAAGCTGTTCCTTGTAAAAATATTTCACTACTGTATTTATTTCATTTTACACTTTGTTTTGTTCTTTCTCAGCTGTAGCAAATCTCTTCAGACCTTGAACCATGCAGTGTGGAAAGTATACCTGATGAAGGCAGAATTTCAGGAATATTCCTGAGAAACTGTGAAATAAAGCACAGTACCTTGATAGCTTCTGCTATTGTTTGGACTTGATGTGAAAATAAAGTGGGTAATCTTTTGATCATATACACTGTAAAACATTATTGTACAGCCATAAATATTATTTCCTGCCTTAAGAAAAATAATGGTCTATTTTCCATCTGCATTGTGTCACAATGGGCATGGCATCAAAAGACTTGATCAATGAGCATAGAAAAAACATATATTGCTCTTTTTTTTTTTAATTAAGTTAAATCACTTGACAAGTTTGAATGGGAACCCTAATGCATCTGAAGTGAGATTTTAATACAGAAGGAGTGGCCAACACACTGCATAGGAATTTATTCCTTTAACAGATGCACTATCAAATACATTAAATATCCCAATTTTGTCAGAAAAGAATGGGCTAAATCCTCAGCTCAGTTACTGGCTGCAGTTCCCATGGCATGGAATTTGGTGCGGTGAATTTAACAGGAAACAATAGACCAAACAATCTCATCGCCTGTAAAAATTAAACACTGTATTTTCATAACTTGTGAGTTATGTAAGGAATATCTCAGAGGCACACAGTTATAAGAGCTCCACGCTCAGCAAGCACACTTTGAAGGGTAAGGTCAAATGATAATTGCCTCCAGAACTTGGGAAGTGTAGAGATCTCAAATAATCACAATCCCCAGAGCACATTAGTCAGTTTGGAAGTTGTTTGATGCACTTTTGGAGAGAAGATGGGGGGAAGAAGGACCAGGGGAGGGAGGAGGTCTTTGCACAGCCAAGTTTAATCATTGCTGCTCTATGTGCACATGCCCATTCTTAACTAGCTAAGCACCTTGTTCCTCTGAAAGTCCCAAAGTGTATATGAAGGCAATGTATACCCATACACCTCCCATGCACAAGGTTAAATACACCCCAGCATTTTCAGAAGCAGAAACCAAGTCCCAGCCACCCTCAACTTCACTGGATTGGCTGCTTTTCCATCAGTAAAACTATGTATGCTTTGGTCATGTAGGACAGTGGGAATTGCATACACACCCTTCTGTGTGTACATTGGCTAATAGAGACCTCAGCCCAGAGTGCTGTATCCTATTTTTAAACTAGTTCCTTTTAAATTTAATAAAATACACGTATTTGAAAAAAAATATTAAAACATCCTTCCAGCTGAGAGAGCAGATCTCATGGCTGGCGAGGACTGGGAACAGGACATAGATAGAAAAATTCTTAAGAGCCCAGCCCTCACTTTTGTCTTGCTTACTAATTCTTTACAGACAACACAGACATCAGGTCAGTGGCTTTTTGGCCACCCTTCATGTGGGTGCTTCTTGTTTTCCCTATGTTCAGAGCTAGCCTGCTCATGACTAGAAATGGACAGTAAAAGAAAAATGTAAAGTCCAGTTTTGAGGAAGGATTTGAAGAAAGCAAGAAGCAATCTGGAATAACTGGTAGGGAGCTGTAGAAAGCAGAAAGAAACACAAGAGTGGGAAGAGATCGCTGCTTGGAAGCCCTGTGGTCCAACAGAGACAGATTTGTAGAGCAAGAGTTGCTGCTTGAGTACCCAGCAACCACACTATGCGCATTTCAAGGTTTACTTTGGATGAGTTCTAGCCTAACCCTGTGGCCTATAAGGTGGGCTGCTAACTTCAGGATTAGCTTCATGGATAAGGAATTCAGTCAAGCTGTGTACTCCAAGACTTGCAGCTCGATTCAAAGCACAGCAAGTGGTGATGATGGGAAGGTTTGCTCCAAAAAGCGTTCCTGATCCAAACTAAAATAACGTTGGGTGGACACACCCCGGAAGATGTGGCATTGCCAACTCAGAGTAATCAGACAAAAAGAGTTCTGCTGGCATTTTGAACAGGGAAGAGGCTTTTGAACACCATATGGATATAAATGAGGAACTCATGCACACCATACAATCAATTCAGAAGAAATAGTGGTTTATTCTAATCAGCCATACTACTCAACTGAGACCAGAGGAAGGGCAGGTTTCCATAGTCTCCTACCAACCAGAAGCAATAGACACAACCCTTCCAGGCCATGCCCCACCATTAGGTAGGTAGCCCATCCTCTCACTGTGTCTGTATCCCCATACTCCTTTGATGTGAGAGAACTTCTGAAGGTTACCACGGCTACATATAGAAGTTTTTTGCTTTGGTCTCACAGACCTCATAACAATGCAAATACAACCCAAATCAAGGTGCAAGTCTTCAGTGTCAGGACTACATAAGCCTATAAGACTGAGTCTTAGCACTGAACAGCTTTTTCCGTATGCTTGTGAGATGCACTGGGTACAGGCTCTGATCCAACTTAGGAGATGTATAGTTGTCACATTTTCCCAGGAATACCCATTTAGGCAGGAGAAAAATCACTGTGCTGATTCTGTGTCTTGTCAGTTAAAGTAATGCAAGAAGTCACTCGAAATATTACCCAGAAGTAGTCCATCTTCTTATGCTGCTCTCTGCAGGGCTGGCAGCACAGTAAAATCCAGTTTTGCTGGAAGGTTTCACTCATCTTTTTAAACACGGACTACATGACCCCTGATCTCTGAGGCAGAAGCCTGCTATTTCCAAGTGCTTCTCTACTGTGGCTCTTCACTGCACGCTGGGGAGATAAAGTCAGGGTCCATCTCAGTGACAGGACACCGTTGTTGGATTTCTGCAAGACCAAGGGCAACTGGGAATATCAGACAGTAATGAGGGAGCTGTAAAATTGAAGACAAGCCTTCTGCTTCCCCCCTGCATTCATCCTGTAGTCAATCAATGTGGGAAATATGACAGGTGAATATAGGCTATCTATCTTTGGAGGAGATTGTCAATGCCCCACTCATGGCCCATGTGAAGAGTAAAGCCCCAGCTCAGGAGCAGTCAGACGGTGCCTGCCAGAGCATGCAGGACCCTGTGTGTCTGCCAGGCTCAAAGAGTCAAGCACAGGCAAATGCTCAAGAGAGACCAAAATGGCAGCAACTTATGTCCTCAAGGCCACATTTGAAGAGCAATGTAGATAGCTATGTAATAACTAATTAATATAATTATCTTTAAGAGTAAATTACTACCTAATAATTCATTTCCTGAAACATATGTCGGCTGTGTTCCTCTTTCCCACTTAATTCATTTGTCTATCTGCTTTTCTGCCTGTGTTTAGTGGCAATAAGCTAATCTTCAACTCCACTATATCAATGAGTATTTTGCATTGGCTTTCAGGGAACTTGAGGGCACCTTGTCCTTACCAATGGAAAGAAAGCACAAAGATTTAAGTAACAGGTAAAGATATGAATTAGTCATAAAGCCAGGTTATTTACTAATATAAATAAGTTGTTGGACTGCAGATACAAATCCTTCCAGAATTATTCAGAGATGGTTTGTGAGAAACCTCACTCCATCAATGCCAATGAGCAGAGCTGCAGTAATTCAGTACATATTTGTGATCGCAAGCTTGCAACAAAAATAACACAAGCTGCAACATGCAAACAGGCATGTCCAAATCAGAGTGTTGTATTAGAGTGCTCTTCCCACATACACAGCAAAGTGACAGTCAGTTATCACCCTGCAGTGTCAATCCATGAAGCGTCTGAGCTGTGGCTCTTCCTGAATGAACATGAACAAAGTAGTGACCATATATAGTGGCAGGATCCTCCTTGGCTACCAAACACCATTCTGTTCTAAAGCACAGGATTTTTTTCCCCCCAGCCTGCAGGCTCATTCATCACTGTATTATTCGAGTTTCATGCTGTTATAACTCTGTTAACACCAGGTCCATAGAAACTCTGATTGCCTGCTGATACTGAAAGAAAGCACACATCTTCCCAGTAACGTAAACCCATGTTTTGTTCTGTAGTTTCTTTCAAAACAAGCTGTTCCACTGTATTCAAGTACATGACAGCTCTGTAAATTAGGGGCCACTTGGCAGCACAGTTCTAGAAAAGTTAAATACCTTATTAAAAGTCATAACTTGCTTACATAAAGCATATTTTTTTTCATCCCTTCCTTCTACATTACTCTTAAGTTTTTGACAGACCTATATTTGTTGTACACTTCTTTTGCAACTACCATTACAGGGAAAGAAAGGGGGGGGGAAAGAAAAGAAAGGGTCAATTTCTTTATTAGAATATTTGTTTAACATTTTAACTCAAGAAAAATATACAGTAATGTCTATCGATTTTAAAATTTATAAAAGAGGAGTTCTCTTCTGGGCTTGCATTTAGCCATTTCAGCAAAGTAACAAACGAATAGCTAAAAACAGCTAGAATGTAAATAAGAGATCCTTGCCAAATCTTTCCTGGTTACCAAATGCTCTACCAAGTTTAAAGATCTCATTGCGATACCTTTGTACTTTATTTATAAGGCTTTGAGTAAGCCACTCCCTTTCCATATTTGTTTGAGTTTATGCCCGTATTCCCATGATTATTGCAAAACAAATCTAGGTGAAAGGTTGTTCTTGTTTCACACTAACATTCATCTGATTTTTTCCCCTTTCTCAATGATATATTTTTAAACCATCAACTGAAATCTTAGAATTCAACCAAAATATTTGAAGTTCCATTGAAGTTTTGTTTTCTTCAGAAACAAAGCACCTTTCACAAAGTATTTTAACTGTACAGTGGGTCTCAAAGACCTCATTCTAAGTAGCTTTTGAGAAGTTTCCAAAGAAGGAAAAACTTTTTCTGCTTTTCTCATTTCTCCAGCAGACTGAGAACTCTTTGAATCAAAGTAAAGAGACCAACTGTTTGGATATCTTTTCACTTCATTAGTGATAACTCTGTAGTACTGGATGTACTCCCAAAGTCCTGCCTGAACATATTCCAGGTCGAGTTGTGCAGGACTTAGGAGGGGTTCTCTGAACACCATCTCTCCTCTGCACCTTTGCTGGGAAAGCAGAACAGCATTCCCAGGGTGTTACACAACCTCGCCGCAGGTAAAGCATGAGATACCGAGTGGGAATGGTAATCAGAAAACATTCGAAACCGAGTGACCTTCCCTCAGCTCTAACATGCCACATAGCACTAGCTTTGTCCTGACATGTGAGGCACTTCTCTTCTGTATCTAATCCAGGAATCACTTTATATTTCATGAATCTACACGCAATGTGAGTCAGATATAAACAAAGTTGCCCAACCCTTAAAAAAATTCCATTACACTTACTCTTCCTGCCTATTCAAGTGAAAGTTTTAGGCAGAGCAGGCGGCCCACAGCTCAGTAACTTGTTTCCTCTGGTGTGAGAGGCTGGAATGAGAAAGCGGGTGACATTCTGCATCACTACCTGCACATCCCCAGCCATATATTCTCAGCTCAGTCCTGCTAAGAGCTCTTTTCAGGCCTCTGATACATTCCATTCTCTGGCCAGCACACCCCTTTTCAGGTGTCAGTCTCACTGAACCTCACTAAGGATGCCTTTCAGGTGTCATCTTGTGACTTGCACTCATAACACAGGGCTGACCAGACAGCTACAGAGCTCAGGAGCTTCCCTTGGTACATCACCCTCCAACACATACCCATGCTAGAACTCTGTGGCTTATAACATAATAGGAATTCCCTACAGTCATTAGGTCTTTTTCTTTGCCCCCAAGTCTCATGACATTTCCTGCCCACTCCAGAGCTCCACTAAAATGGAATAAAGTTCCATTAGGATAGGCATCTCCTCTTTTACTACAAGAAAAAAGGAGCTGTGGAGAGATCTACAGATACAGCCTTGCAGGTACCTCACAGACTCACAGAAAAAAAAGCTGAAAGAAAACAATAATATTTTGTTCACAAAAACAAGGGGGAGTGGGGGGGACACAGGGACAGGACACATCATTTTTAAATTCTTGGTACTGAGCAGAAAAAGCTGCTTATACTCACTTATCCTTTACTGCACAATGAGCTGGCACAAAGGGTAACCATGGGTTTCTCTCCAGAACTTGAGAGAAGTCTGGCTGATATATACAAGAGATTTTAACTTAAAATTAAGCAAGTTCATAAAAAATCAATTAAAAATTTTAATTTTAAATTAAAAACTAAACTAAACAAAAACTAAAGAAGTTCTATGATTCATTCTATGATAAGTTTAGAAAAATAGGCTTATAGGGTTAGAAAAAGACATCTTTGTCCTCCATCTAGTTCCTCCCTGACATACATGCATGCTTGCTTGCTTGCTGCCTGGCTGATATTGCCCTCCTCCCACAATATAAAACAAAATAAGAAATCTTTATCTCCAACCTCACTTTAGTGACTCACACCAAAAATATACCCTTTTACTTCCCTGAACTTCTGAGGAATTTAGAAGTGCAATCCTCAAAGCCCCAAGGGAAGTTTGGCATTTCATAATAGCCCAAAAGCCCCACCTGAGGTATGAAGAATGCTTTGAAACATGCCTGTGATTAATTAATTAACATATTGGCACCTAACTGGCTTTTTAACACTCCGCCTAATGTTTTAGTTTAGAGCTGCCTGTGCCTGTCAAAGAGACTGTGTGGATTGATGCCATTACCTTGTAAAGAATAATGCGTTTTACATCTAAGTAAACATAACAATGTAGCATAGATACAGCAATTTGAATTAAGGATTAATTACAATGGTTCATAGTGCTTAAAGAGTAGGCAGTTTACAAAGGGAGGAAGCAATTACTTTTAAAGATGGGGGGTTTTTTGCTTCAACATTTCTGAGCAATTGTGTCATTCTTACTCCTCACAACAAAGTCAAAATCAGCATATTAGAAAACAGCCCTACAGATGGGAGTCAGCTCTGCACTTACATCTGCTCTCCCAAGTGAGATGAAGGCTTGCTCTCCCCTCTCCCCACCTAAGGCTGGAGCCCTCTGTGCTCAGAGTTCCCTGGGTAGGGCAGTGCTGGTAGGTGCCCTAACCTGCACCCAGGGTAAAGTTTCCAGTAGGCGCTGATGGCAGGGAGCAGAGAGGTGATGGATGGTTAATCCACCAGCCTTATGCTCCACACTTCCTCATGGATGACGTGGTCCAGGCAACCCTGAGATTTAGGCCCTCTTTCCGATCACCTGAGTAACTCAGCTAGGTCATTTAGTTTGTAGAAAAAGATGTTTGCTCAAAAAAGGTGAGTTATATTAAACCTTCATTGAAGTGTTAACTAAATTACTTGGTTAACCAGGGTATTTTGAAGTATTTCTGGTTGTTTAGGTAAGCATAAAACCCACACAACCATAATAACAAAGTACAACCAAAATATTTAAACAAACACAAATCCTCTTTCTCCCCTTCCAGCTACTAGAATAAATAACTTGTTTGCTGCATATGAGAGAGTCTTAGGCAAGTGCTAAGGAATCAAAGGAAGGAGTTTTGCATTTAGCCCTGAGAGTGAGGAGGTTCATGGCCATCTGTACATCTTGTGGGTGCACATTTCACCATGCAGCTATAACTCCAGGGAAAGCTGCCTCCCATGCTCACAGCTTCCCCATAGCATTTAACAGCTTTATTATCATAGGGGGACTGGCAGCAGAGGAGTACTTCATCACGGCAGTGCTGGCACAACTGCTAGTAGGCATCCCAGGTGGGATTTTTGGGTTGCTTTCCATAAGGTGGTGCAATCAGGGTTGGTCTGTCAGCTCTGGCTCCTTGAAGAGGAGCCCATGCAGAGTTGTAAGCAGTTGTCCCTTTTCTTTCTTTTCTAATGTGTGAACTGGTCTTTGCTTTGGTTTGACTACAGATGGCAAATCTCCTGAGAGATCAGGAAGCACTACAAAGTTGTATAAAGGATTTGGAGGGGGTTTGTGAATGTCCCACAGATCAGTGGAAAGCTCATTTGTATCTAGTTTCCTAATTTAAAACACAGAAGAAAGTAGTAAGCAGCACATGATTTCCCTTTGGAAATGGTGCGAAGTCTTGATCTTGCAATGGTGTTCATCAAAGGAGGCTGCTTTTCTAGTGATGAGTGAGATGCAAGATAAACATCAAAACTGGATCAGTGTTCACAAATAAAACCATGAGATATAAAATTCAGGTGGAAAACAAACAAATGCATATAGAAAATAATAACCCTAAACTCTTTGACAAAGAGCAGCCTTACTAACAAAGACTGAGTTGAGACTGAATGTCAAAATCTTTATAAGCCTAAAAATTTGTAATTCAGTACTGTTGGTACAGAACTAGGATATGCCAGTCTTTCTTGTATGACTCTACATACAGAGCTGGATACCTCAGAACCGGAACGACAGCCACAAACTGGAAGGAATTCAGCAAAGAGCAAAAGTGGAGATAAAAGAGCTACAGAGGCTAATGTATGTTGAGAGTGTAAAGAGGTTAACACATAGCCTGAGGATAAAAGAAAAAAAAAAAAAAAAGGTAATTCTTACAAAATAATTGAAAAGTAAGAAAAGCAAGGAATTAAACTGTTTAGATTGCTACAATAAGAAGTAAGAATAGTGGAGTAAGAATAGTAACTTATCCTAACCATTGTATGTATTACTAAAGAAATATAAACATCATGTACTGAGTAGTCTCATTTGGAGGTGGAAATATAAAACTGGAGTTGTTTCAAATCTGTTATTCCTATGTGTTTTCTTCCACTTTTTTACACTGGTGTAATTTTTTCTCTAGAATAACATCACCATAGCATATTGAATTGCTTCCCCAAAAGATTTTGTTCTCTGTCTCTAAATATACATATAGGGTAGCCAAGAAACAACAGCGGAATCTTTTTTACTGCTGATGGAGCATCTGTCATTTTTACTCTTCCCACATTTCCAAACTCTGTATTCTAGGAGTTACTATGTTTCCTCTCAGCAACAAAAGCATTACAACCACAGCCAATGTCATGGGTGCTTAAGACTCAGGCATGTTCTACAGAGATGAGTCTCAACCCAGCATTTAATTATGGACCATGCAAACAATTCTATGCCATCGCAAGTGGCCAAGTTTTCCTCATGATTATGTCTGTTGCTAGGCTTGAAGGCACATTTGTAACCAGAGCACCATTGCCTTGACAGGATCATAATTCACAGGCTAATCAAAAATAGCTGATGACAGCATTGTTGTTCAAGGGAAGGAAATAGCCTTTGAAGGGCATTTCCACCCATCAGATTTCATTATGCAACACTAAAATACATCTCTCTGAGCATCTGGAGTTTTCACATCTCACACCTTTGTAATGGCAAACTTCACTCTTTCCCAAAGGGATGATGGGTGAGAAAAACATATCAAGTATAAATTCTAGAACCTGTTTTTCTTCTCCTCCCTTAAAATTTTTACAGTCAATGGTACAGTCAGAGTCAACAGGACTCAGCTGACTCAAAGTCTCTAGTATGATCAAATGTTTATTAGACACTCTTCACAATTTTTATTCTCACTACATGGTACAGAACACTACATTTTCAACAAGAATCACCTGCAGAAAATGTACATTCATCATTTAGGATTCTCAGTTCTGAGAAGGTTAGAGGAAAAATTTGAAAGAGGAAAAATAATAATCCTCACAGTTGTACCACATCCATAATATTCAAACCATGCTAATCACAATCTCTACATACTGATTACATATTTGTACAGAAATCTGGGCATAAAGGATCATTGAAACACAAATTCACACTGTAGGCTACCAATCTCCTTCTTGGAAAAAATGACTTACCTATCTAAAGAACAATTTATTTTTTTTTTTCAAATGTTTGGATAACAAAGGCAGTGAGAAATTCCAGGCTCAGTTATTCTTCTTCTACATAGCTTCTTTTGACAAAAATTAATCTAAAACTATAACACTACTCATTAATTACAGTTTAAATCCTGCATAAGCTTGGCTTTATGACCAAATTTTGAGTTCTTAGTTGAGAAAAATTACTTTTGAAACCAAAAGGAATGTTGACAAATCTGCAACCTGCAGTCCTGCACAGTTATAAACTGCACAGTTGTTTGTATATGAAATTTGTCCAAGGTCTAAATTAAGAGCACTGATTTAGAAAGAAAATGTGGACCAAAAGAGTCAAAGATGCAAGGACTTGCTTATTATTTTTAACCTCTCAGATTCTTCTATAAGTTCAGCTGTGGATGACATCACAGAAAAGCATTTTCTCAGTGGTTTGGTGGCTGTAAGTGATGTAGGTTGGTGGTCACTGGCAGCAATTTGTGCACTTGTGCAAGGGGGAAGCCATCTACAAAGTGGCTCTGATCCCTGCCTGGGGGGCCTGGGCACTCACTAGGGACCGCCCCATTGCCTCTGCCCAGGCTCGGCTTCTTCCATGGCAAAACTTCAAGGGTGCAAGCCTGAATTCACTGGAGGCTATGGCAAGGCTTGCACTGATTTCATACCCTATGACTGTGTCACACCCTGGTTTCAGACACTAGAATTATCAACCTGATGTTTTCCATCACATCACCAGCAACTAAAAAGGGAAGCAGGAGACTGAAAAATGAAGTGCCATATGGAACAAAACACCAAGAAGGGTATTTAAAAGCCAGGTAGATTAGGTGGTCAGAGATATGGTTTAGTAGTGGATAGGTACAGTTGGACTCAATGATCTCAGAGGTCTTTTCCAACCAAATGATTCCATGATTCTATGATTCCATGATCCTCTGTGCATGCATCTTCCTCAGCACCCAATCCCTCTGTTGTTACCAGGACACCCAGCAGTTTGCAGCTGAGACTATTTTGGCAGTATAAAAAGCCAGATTTGTATGCAGCCAGCTCTGATAGGCTTGACCTGTTGAGTTGCCCATGTCTTACCAGAGGAGTATTAATCACTTACTGGGGGGGTGTTAACCCCATAGCAAGGAAACACAGCTATGCCATTACTCTCTGCACATCAGGGCAGGTAATACATTGCATGAGACTGGATTCTGCTCCATCCAATAATCTGACCTTTGTAAAAGAGAAAGAGCTTATTAATTTACTGTACATAGAAATGTCTATTTGCATTCCTCTTTCACAGAGATGTGTTTATTGTGGGTATTAACTTTCAGACTTTGTTTCTTTTTACTGCATATTCATCTGCAGTAGTCTTGCCTGCAAATGGGGTGCAGTAGAAAAACAAGCTGTGTTGTCTTTGCCTTTTCCCAGTTCTCTCAAATGAAAAGGTAGTTCATTCATAAGATCATAAGTGATCTTAATTGGGCAATAATCGAATGAGAGTTTATTTTCAATTCTGGTCAGAACTATAACCCATATTAAGTTTCTATATAAGTAACAGATTTATTTTTTTTTTAAGGCTGCACTAGCAATAAACTGAACATCATTGTAATGAAGTGTCTCTGGAAAACAAGATGAAAATAATAAACGCTTAGACACAAAACTAAAGATAAATCATTGTCATTTAATAAACATACAATTGCTTCGAAAAATATTACATCCTTATCAGGTTCAGAGCTACATTTTACTCTATTTTGATTAAGCTTCTTGCATAAATAAAAAATAACT